>NC_064926.1:171508348-171811378 GCF_023897955.1 Schistocerca gregaria | reverse complement strand
ATTTCTCTTCTCTATTTGTCATGAAATCTGATTTAGCATTACTGTCTTTATTATGTAAATTTGTTACTGTAATATTAATCTATAACATGGGACAATGTATTACCTTCAACCAATACAAAAAGCATGTATTTATTTTAATCCCAAGCTATGTTCCTCATTGTGTAACCTGACCAGGGGAAACAATCGAATGAACATTTACATAACGCTATGGTACAACACAGAGCAGGAAAATTTTGCGTAAAGTTTGACTGAAGCCGGTGGTGTAACTTGGAGACTTTGTGGCTTCATTCTAAGTTACGTTTAAGAATCATATATTTCGAAGTAATCAAAAAACTTCCTGTGACAGTTGCCGCAACGCTGAACACCGGGTTTGAAACGTTCCATTGTGTTTTAGCAGTGTCGAACGTTATAACAGAAAATTAATTCGCCTCACTCGGAGACTGTTTGAAAGCCGCTCCCCCTCCCCATGAACCATGGACCTTGCCGTTGGTGGAGAGGCTTGTGAGCCTCAGCGTTACTAATAGCTATACCTTAGGTGCAGCCACAATGGCGGGATATCTGTTGATAGGCCACACCAACGTGTGGTTCCTGAATAGGGGCCACAGCCTTTTCAGTAGTTGCATGGCCAACAGTCTGGATGATAGACTGATCTGGCTTTGTAACATCAACCAAAACGACTTTGCTGTGCAGGTACTGTGATCGGCTGAAAGCCAGGGGAAACTACAGGCGTAATTCCTTCCGAAGGCATGCAGTTCTTATGTTTGGTTAAATGATGATGATATACTCTTGGGTAAAATATTCCGGAGGTAAAATAGCCCCTATTTGAGTCTCCAGGCGGGAAAGACTCAGAGGACGTCGTAATCAGGAGAAACAAATCTGGCGTTCCATGGATCAGAGCGTGCACTGTAACTGCAGGTAGCTTAGAAAATTGAAAGAGGTAAATCGAGAAGGTAAAAGTGATGTGGTGGATAATAGTGCAAATTCGATGGCAGGTGGAACAGCATTTCAGGTGAGGTGAATATAGGGTTATAAATACAATATGAAGTAGGGGTAATGCAGGAATAGGGTTAACAATGAGTAAAAAAGCTACTATAAACAGACTGGTGAACGCATTACTGTAGCCAATATAGACGCCCATACCCACCAGAATAGTACATATCTGTATGCCAAGTAGCTCCGTAGATGAAGAGGAGATTGAGGAAACGTGTATGAGGTGAATGAAATTATTCATATGATTAAAGGAAACTAAAATTTAATAGTCATGGGGGACTGGAATTCGATAGTGGGAAAAGGAAGAGAAGGTTAAGTTTTAGGGGAATATGTACTGAGGGAAAGTAGTGAAAGAGAAAGTCACTTGGAGGAATTTTGCACAGAGCACAATTATTTAATCACAGCTAACACTTGGTTTACGAATCATAAAGTTTGTGTACGTGGAAGAGACTTAGAGACCAGAGGGTCTCAGTTTGATTCTACAATGGTTAGAAAGAGAGAGAGTAACCAGATTTTAAACTGTAGGACATTTCCAGGCGTAGATGTAGACTCTGACCACAATTTATTCCTTATCAACAGCAGATTGAAACTGAAGAAAATTGCAACAAGGCAGGAATTTAAAGAAATGGGACCTGGATAAACTGAAAGAACCACCGATTGTAAGGGGTTTCAGGGGAACCGTTAGCGAACGATTGACAAGAAGAGGGTATAAAAACAAGTTCTAGTAGATTTCCTTGGGTAACACAAGACATATAATAGTTAATCGAGGGAAGGAGAAATTATAAAAATGCAATAAATGAAGCAGGCGGAAGTGAATACATGTGGTGGAGTGTCTACAGGGGCCACACAAGGAGATGTAGATTCAGACACGTTATGGAAGTGGAAGAGGACGTCGACATATGATGCTGTGTGAAGAATTTGATAAAGCACAGAAAGACCTGAGTCGAAAAAAGGCCCCGAGAGTAGACAACATACCGTTAGAGCTACTGGTAGCTTTAGGAGAGCTATCTGTGAAAAACTCTTCCACCTGGTGAGCAAAGATGTATGAGTCACACGAAGTACCCCGAGGATCAAGAAGAATATAACAATTACAATTCCAAAGTTATGAAGTGCTCACAGGTGAGAAAATTACCGAACCGCCAGTTTAATAAGTGACGGCTGCAAAGTACTAACACGAATTCTGTACAGAAGAACGGAAAAATTGAGAGAAGCCGACCATGGAGAAGAGTTTGAATTCCAGAAGAAGACGATAGGCATTTCTAACTCTACGACTTCTCATAGAAGATAGGTTAAGTAAAGTCAGAACCTATGTTTATAGCATTTGTAGAGGTGGAGTAAGATATTAACAATGTTGAGTGGAATACTCTCTTTCAAATGCTAAGGTAGTAAGGATGAAATATAACGAGCGAAAGGCTATTTAGAATTTGTACAGAGACCAGATGGCAGTTATAAGAGTCGAGGGGCCCGAAAGGGAAGCAGTGGTTGAGAGGGGAGTGAGACAGTGTTGTAGCCTATCCCCTATGTTATTCAATTGGCATATTGAGCCAACAGTAAAGGAAACAAAAGAGGCAATAGGAGCAGGAATCCAAGGCGAAGAAGTAAAAACATTGAGGTCTGCCGATGACATTTTAATACTGTCAGAGACAGCAAAGGACTTGGAAGAGCAGTCGAATGGAATGGATAGTATCTTGAAAGGATGTACAGAT
This sequence comes from Schistocerca gregaria, assembly GCF_023897955.1. Classification (NCBI taxonomy): domain Eukaryota; kingdom Metazoa; phylum Arthropoda; class Insecta; order Orthoptera; family Acrididae; genus Schistocerca; species Schistocerca gregaria. The sequence continues at coordinate 171,808,682 of NC_064926.1, read as the reverse complement.
TATCAACAAAAGGAATAAAAGAGTAATGAAACGTAGCCGCATTAAATCAGGAGATGCTGAAGGGATAATGTCAGCAAATGAAGCCCGTACAGTAGTGAATGACTTTTGTTATATGGGAAGCAAAATAACTGATTGTGTTCGACGTAGGGAGGATATACACTAAACAGCCGAAGAAACTGGTGCATGAATGCGAATTCAGTACAGAGATATGTAAATGTGCAGAGCTTAGTGACCGTGCGGTTTGAGGCGCCATGTCACGGATTGCAACCCCTCCCCTCACCCCCCGCCCCCGGAGGCTCTAGTCCTCTCTCATGCATGGGTAAGTGTTTTGTTGTCATTATAAGTTAGTTTAAGTAGTGTGAAGACTAGGGACCGATGACCTTAGCAGTTTCGTCCCTTAGGAAATCACACACACGTTCTTGTAGTCGGTACACGAGCGGTGGGACACAGCATCTCCAAGGAAGCGATGATGTGGGGATTTTCCCGTACGACCAATTCATGAATGCACTGTGAATATCTGGAATCGGGTAAAATATCAAATCTGCGCCATCATTGCGGTCGGAAAAAGGATGTTGCAGGAACGTGACCAACGACCACTGAAAAGTATTGTTCAACGTGACAGAAATTGATTCAAATTTCAGTGTTGGGCCATCAACAAGTGTCAGCGTGCGACCCATCCAACGAAACATCGTCGATCTGAGCTTTCGGAGCTGAAGGCCCAATCATGTACCCTTGATGGATGAAAGCGTTATGCCTCGCCTGGGGCCTTCAACACCGACGTTGGACTGTTGCTGACTGGAAACATGTTGCCTGTTCGGACGAGTCTCATTTAAAATCATATCGATCAGATGGACGTGTAGGGTTATGGAGACAATCTCCTGAATCCATCGACCCTGCATCTCAGCAGGAGACTGATCAAGCTGGTAGAGGCTCTCGAATGGTATGGGGCGTGCGAAAACGAAGAGAGGGGACCCCTGACACGGTTAGATACGACTCTGACAGGGGACAGATACGTAAACGTTCTATCTAATCACTTGCAGCCATTCATGTCCATTGTGCGTTCCTACGGCAGCGGTGGTCTCGCGGTTCTAGGCGCGCAGTCCGGAACCGTGCGACTGCTACGGTCGCAGGTTCGAATCGTGCCTCGGGCATGGATGTGTGTGATGTCCTTAGGTTAGTTAGGTTTAAGTAGTTCTAAGATGTAGGGGACTAATGACCACAGCAGTTGAGTCCCATAGTGCTCAGAGCCATTTGAATCATTTCCTACGGGCTTGTGCAGTTCGAGCAGGACGATGCAACGCTCCACACGTCAAGAATTGAAACAGAGTGGCTCGAGGAACGCTCTTCCTAGTTTAAACGCTTCCTCTGATCACCAAAGTCTCCAGACATGAAAATTATTGAGCAAGTCTAGGATGCCTTGCAATGCGCTTGTCAGAAGAGATCTCCAAACCCTCGTAATCTTACGGACTTTTGGACAGCCCTGCTGGACTCATAGTGTCTGTTTCATCCAGCACTACTTCAGAAATTAGTCGAGTCCATGCCAAGTAGTGTTGCGTCACTTCTACGTGCTCGCAGGCGCCCTTCACGATATTTTGGAGGTGTGCCAATTTCTTTGGCTCTTCAGCGTAAAATCTAGACTGGCAATGAAAAGAAAAGCGATCCTGAAGAAAATAAATTTGTGAACACCAAATGTAGATATAAGCGTCAGGAAGTCCTTTCTGAAGGTATCTGTGTGGTGGTGAAATGTGGACGATAAAATGTCTAGACAAGAAGACAACAGAAGCTTGTGAAATGTGATGTTACGTAAGAATGCTGAATATTAGGTGGATAGATCACATAATTAATGAGGAGCTAATGAATATAAAATGGGAGAAGAGAATTTTTTCGTACATCTTGACTAAAAGAGGGGATTGGTTGGTAGGACACAATCTGAGGTGTCAAGGGATCACTAATTTACTACTGTTAGAAAGGGGGGAGGGGAGTGGGAGTTTGTAACAATCATAGAGGCAGACCAAGAAATAAATACAGTAAAGAGATTCTGGGGAACGTTGGTTGCAGTATTTACTCGGAGATGAAGAGGCTTCATCAGGATAGAGTAAAATGGAGAGCTACAAGAAGCCAATGTTTGAATTGATGGCCACAACTACATATACTCACGAAGTGTATTTTGATATGAAAATGATGGGTAGTAACTGAACACTGATGTAATGAACATATGGAAATATTTTCTTGTATGAGATGTTTGAGAAAAATAGTGAGACTGAGAGCGATCTGGCAACGCTGTGTTGTTCTACTTGTGTAGACCGGTGTCTTCATTTCTTCCAGATGCTCAGTCCGCCTACCAGATCAGTACAGCCATCACGTAATTGTTGAGAGTGCAATTATTGGTGTTTTTGTACTGTGTTACGAATACAGAACAGCCGAATTTAGAGCACTGGTTCAAATTGTTGAAATATCTCTGAGCACTATGCGACTTAACTTTTGAGGTCATCAGTCGCCTAGAACCTAGAACTAATTAAACCTAACTAACCTAAGGACAACACACACATCCATGCCCGAGGCAGGGTTTGAACCTGCGACCGTAGCGGTCGTTCGGTGCCAGACTGTAGCGCCTAGAACCGTACGGCCACTCCGGCTGGCATTTAATTTAGAGCACTGTTATGCCATCAAGTGTTTAATTTAACTTGAGAATTCTCCGATTGTGCCTTTGAAAAGTTGAGCCAGACCTATGGGAAACAGTCATTATGAAGACAAGCGTTTCTCGCTGGCACAAATAATATTGGGAAAGCCGCGGACACGCCGCAGATGAACGTAACTCACTGTGACTTTCTACTTCGAAAACTGACGACGTTTAACAGTAACGATGATGGGAGAACTGTTAAACGTGAACACTTCCACCAAATATAAAATTTTGACAGACGTTTCGCCAGGTGTGTGCCAAAATGGTGCCAAAAATCCTCGCAACTGAAGCCTTGCAAAAATCTTTTGTGCCAACAAATGACCATATTGCGAATTGCCTGGTGGAACTTTGCTGTGATGCCTCGTGTAAGGAGAAGAAATGCGTATCGTCACGTTTCCGACTTTGATAAAGGTCGGATTGTAGCCTAGCGCGATTGCGGTTTATCGTATCGCGACATTGCTGCTCGCGATGGTTGAGACCCAATGACTGTTAACAGAACATTGAATCGGTGCCTTCAGGAGGGTAATACGGAACGCAATGCTGGATCCCAACGGCCTCGTATCACTAACAGTCGGTATGACAGGCATCTTATCCGCATGGCTGTGACGGATCGTTCAGCCACGTCTCGATTCCTGATTCAACAGATGGTCACGTTTGCAAGACAACAACCATCAGCACGAACTGTTGGACGATGTTTGCAGCAGCATGGACTATCAGCTCGGAGACCATGGCTGCAGTTACCCTTGACGCTGCATCGTAGACAAGAGCGCCAGCGATGGTGTACTCAACGACGAACCTGGGTGAACGAATCGCAAAACGTCACTTTTTCGGATTAATCCAGGTTCTGTTTACAGCATCATGATGGTCGCATCCGTGTTTGGCGACATCGCGGTAAACGCACATGGCAAGAGTGTATTCGTCATCGCCTTACTGGCGTATCACACGGCGAGTTGGAGCTGCATGGGCAACGGTACCTGTACACGCCATCGAAGCTCTGACTCAATTCCCAGGCGTATGTAGGTCGGTATTACGGCTAGAGGTGGTTGTTCTGGGTACTTATTTCTCAGGATCTATGCACCCAAACTGCATGAAAACTGTAATCACATGTCAGTTCTATTATAATACACTCCTGGAAATGGAAAAAAGAACACATTGACATTGGTGTGTCAGACCCACCATACTTGCTCCGGACACTGCGAGAGGGCTCTACAAGCAATGATCACACGCACGGCACAGCGGACACACCAGGAACCGCGGTGTTGGCCGTCGAATGGCGCTAGCTGCGCGGCATTTGTACACCGCCGCCGTCAGTGTCAGCCAGTTTGCCGTGGCATACGGAGCTCCATCGCAGTCTTTAACACTGGTAGCATGCCGCGACAGCGTGGACGTGAACCGTATGTGCAGTTGACGGACTTTGAGCGAGGGCGTATAGTGGGCATGCGGGAGGCCGGGTGGACGTACCGCCGAATTGTTCAACACGTGGGGCGTGAGGTCTCCACAGTACATCGATGTTGTCGCCAGTGGTCGGCGGTAGGTGCACGTGCCCGTCGACCTGGAACCGGACCGCAGCGACGCACGGATGCACGCCAAGACTGTAGGATCCTACGCAGTGCCGTAGGGGACCGCACTGCCACTTCCCAGCAAATCAGGGACACTGTTGCTCCTGGGGTATCGGCGAGGACCATTCGCAACCGTCTCCATGAAGCTGGGCTACGGTCCCGCACACTGTTAGGCCGTCTTTCGCTCACGCCCCAACATCGTGCAGCCCGCCTCCAGTGGTGTCGCGACAGGCGTGAATGGAGGGACGAATGGAGACGTGTCGTCTTCAGCGATGAGAGTCACTTCTGCCTTGGTGCCAATGATGGTCGTATGCGTGTTTGGCGCCGTGCAGGTGAGCGCCACAATCAGGACTGCATACGACCGAGGCACACAGGGCCAACACCCGGCATCATGGTGTGGGTAGCGATCTCCTACACTGGCCGTACACCTCTGGTGATCGTCGAGGGGACACTGAATAATGCACGGTACATCCAAACCGTCATCGAACCCATCGTTCTACCATTCCTAGACCGGCAAGGGAACTTGCTGTTCCAACAGGACAATGCACTTCCGCATGTATCCCGTGCCACCCAACGAGCTCTAGAAGGTGTAAGTCAACTACCCTGGCCAGCAAGATCTCCGGATCTGTCCCCCATTGAGCATGTTTGGGACTGGATGAAGCGTCGTCTCACGCGGTCTGCACGTCCAGCACGAACGCTGGTCCAACTGAGGCGCCAGGTGGAAATGGCATGGCAAGCCGTTCCACAGGACTACATCCAGCATCTCTACGATCGTCTCCATGGGAGAATAGCAGCCTGCATTGCTGCGAAAGGTGGATATACACTGTACTAGTGCCGACATTGTGCATGCTCTGTTGCCTGTGTCTATGTGCCTGTGGTTCTGTCAGTGTGATCATGTGATGTATCTGACCCCAGGAATGTGTGAATAAAGTTTCCCCTTCCTGGGACAATGAATTCACGGTGTTCTTATTTCATTTTCCAGGAGTGTATATTAGTCCACTGAATACTCGTTTATCATCTGCATTTCTTGTTGGTGTAGCATCTTTAATGGGCAGTTGTGTAAATCTGAGTAATAAATAATGCCATGCAAAAGTTATCAATACTGTTGCTTCCAAATGAGGTATGTGAATCACACAACAGACAGTAGCTTACACTTTCTGTCCAGATTGAGTGTTGAAGAGTGAACAGGAATAGCAAAATGCACCCAGCGCCTATTCGCGGACTCTGCAGCTGAGTTCATCGCAAGCACCGAAAACTGCGCTGCCGCCGACTGGGCGGAAATGCCGCTTAGCGTTCTAAAAGCAAACGCTAGTCCTGCGCACCAAAGCGGCCGGCGTAAAAAACGAGAGGCCAACGAGTCTCTGATGGAGCCGTGCCAGCGGCCTCCGCTGAGCGCCGCCCCCACACACGCCGGGGCAGGGACTAGTTTCCCGCACACAACGCTCGGCAGTGACCGATGTGTATAAAGGGCCATGTCCTGAGTGACCGATTTATTATCGGCCCGCCCAAACCACTAAGGACAGAAATTGGAAATTAGGAGAGGGTGTTGATGTACTGTATGAAACAAGGAATTTTTCAAAATTCCACTTATAAAGAGGTGAAACAGGGGGTAAACCTTTTTTGAAAATACATTGCTATTAAGACAGTGTTGAGGCAAGGCCTACGAAAATTTGTATTTCGTTCCTCGGTCAGTCAGAAGTAAGGAAATACACGTTTCAGCATTTCTGGAAATTTAATCCATATGCCCGTGAGATATAGCTTGAGAAATGAAAGGGTTTCCTATCATTAATAAAGAACAACTAAACTACTGTTAAAGCTATATCTATGAAAATTGGTATTCGACATCTAGGTTACAATACACAAATGTGTTTCGCTGCTTTTGGAAATTTAGGTTATATGAGTCATCAGTGCTCAACCCAAACGCCAAGAACTTGAAATTTGAGGACGGTGTCGATCTTGTGCCGCAGACATAATTTAAGTGGACATTGTTCGAAATTCCACCCCTAACGGTTTGAAACCGGGGATTAAAGGATTTTAGAAAACTTATTGACATTAAGGCAATTTTAAAGCCCAAACAACGATAATTGGTACCTTATTTCTCAATAAGAAATCAACGATACGAGTTTGAGAATTTTTGTAACTTTAGTCACTAATGGGGTGAAATAAGTAAGCGAATTATTTTGGAAAACGGATCGTTATTCAAAAACTAATAACGCATTTTTATATGTTGAAAACTGGTATTTGATTTCTCAGTTAAAAATTTTAAAAAAGAACGTGTTTCAGTATCTTTGGATATTCAACCCTGTGTAGGAGTAAAATACAGGATGAGAAGTTCTACGAATTTTTTAATTATGAAAGCCTTTTCAAAGTTAAATCTATGCTAATTTATATTTGGCTTTCCTGTTAGAAACGAAAAAAATACGTGTTTCATGGTTTTTGGAACTTCAACTTAAGGGGGTGAAATAGCAGATTAAAATTTTTAAGATAATATTTCGCTATATTAAAAAAAAATTAAGCAAGTGGAATAACATGTGAATCCATTGACATAAATTAGATATTAGCAGATAAGCATACGGAACGATTTAAACTGAAATCAGGGCATAAAAGTTATCGTAGAAATGATAGGTACTAGGCACATTCCTCGGGGGAATCTTCACTAATTGTAGTCTGCCAATAAATGTCTCGTTTGACGGATACTTCCGAGGAAAGTAACAGCGTATTTTGTCGATGGCACGTTTTGGTAGGCTCCAGAGGGTCACAAAAATGCCCGTCCATCTCCGTCCCGGTGTAGATTACTATTCCAATTCCGACATGCCACTTTCCTGGATGTCAGTATTATGCTTCTTACAATATCTTGCTTAACGGCCGTTGTGGTAAGATTAGAGAGATTAGAGCTCTAGGGAGACAGTCTTCTTCATAATCTTCATTAAAGGCTGCAACAGGAAGGGCTACGCACTCAAACAGCTTACTATCATACACCGAAAAGTGGGTTGGTCAGTAAAGATCTAAATTTTTCCTACCAAATTACAGCCTTGATCCAGTTCTATCCAAAGACATAAGAAATACACGTGAGATTTCGAAGAAAGTAAGACACTGCTTACGATCTTCAGATGTTCTCCATGTACTATAGTGCCCCGGTAAGCCATCCGTAGGTGTGAACTTAGAAGTCTACAACCAGAAATAACAGTAGAAGAAATTGTGTGTCATTAATCAAGTTCTCATAGTTGACCTTCGTATACACAATGACCTGTTCCCGACGACATCAGTAGTTTCACGGAGCAAACACTCATTAATGTCTGATGCGGCATGAAATGTCACTAAACAAACAAAAGAGAACGACAAACGTGACTGCAGAAACCAATGTGTTCAGATGAGATCATGCAGCGATTTTGTGTACACGTGTGTGTGTGTGTGTGTGTTTAAGGAAGTGAAGTCGTCCAAGAATGTGGCTCTGAAAGAAGCACACAGTTTTGCAGCAGCCCATACAATTCATTGAACAGAAGACACATCAATACAGCTAAACCGACAAACTCACTTAACAATAGATTAATGATAATGAAAACACGTTTCTGCAGGAGTGAACGGACCCCAACCAGCTGGCCTATTTGATAGAATGTATTTGATCTTATTCATCATACATACCTGGCTGAGATGGTCAATGCCGAAATTTTAAGGCTCTAGGCGGGAATTACATCCAATTCGAATGGCAAAATCCGAGTAAAAATTACTTTGAAACGCGGAAATGTGTCTAGTACAAGTAACTCAGAGTCGTTTATACATAAAATTCAGACGGTATGTGTAACCTACGTTTGAAAACTAAAGACAATGGAAGCACAAGTCACTGAAGAAACTATTTCGTTCTACAAGGGGTAGGTAGATGAAAACGAGGTACATAGGAAAACACTAAGATTACTGTATCAAAAGCAATCGCTATAATTGTAAATACATGAATCCCACGATTAGACAAGACGGTCAATGCCTCAGTGGAAAAATATTTGCACTTGCCTGCGGAGCCACGATTGTGCACAGGCGAGCCCCCGTTCCTCCGCAGCAAATCGGCGACCAATAATGTCGTTCTTCAGGGCTCCAAAAATTGCATAGGGACAGACTGGGACCGTATGTAGGATGCATAAGGGGTTTCCAGCTAAACTTCTGCAGAGTAGCTGAAACAACCTTGGTAATGTGTGCGCATGCATTATCAGTAAACATTCCGATGCCTTTGTACTTGATGGCACGCTTCAGCTCTAGCAGTGTCCAGGTACCGCAGTACTTTAATCGCGGCACCATGTTGCAGAAACTCATTGAGCAGAGGGCCCTTGCAGTCAAAGAAAAAGGTCATCATGATTTTCCCGCAGCTGGCGTGCAGGGCTTTGGATTGGTTTGGGGCGAATCAATGTAACTGCGTGTCGCTTCCTCTCCGGCTGGAAGTAGCCTCGCCATGTTTGACCTACGCAACAACAAGGGACAGAAAACGATAGTCTTCATCGTGATAGCATTCGGTTCAACTTCTGCTCCTCCGTAGGAGGAATCCACTGCGCACAAGAACTGCAAATGCTCTTTCATGATGGCATTAGCGGAACCGTGATCGATGCCCAGCATGAACCGAATGACTTCCAACGTCCGCGCCGGTCTTTTCTGAGGGCAGTATCCACCACAGCATTGACAGAAGGGATAATGAGGCGGTAAGCCTGGCGTTGCTGACAGCTGTCCTCCAGTGACACACGACCTTCTCAGTACTATTTATTTCACGCTAATACACGGTCATATGACATACTGCGTTCGTCATACACAGGCGACACAGTGAAGTTGGACGCACACGCGACTGGCTGACCTCTCGTCGAGCACGTTGAACAGCTATACGGTGTGGCGGTGAACGTTCGCTCTCTTCCGTTCAGGTTTCCAAAGTACGGCAATTATATGCACACACCTAGCTGCGTCACGAATACCTGTGCCATGCTCGTTATATAGTCTGTGTCTTTTTCACTTGATTGCTCTCTATAACAGCCTACAGTAGTGTTGCCTCAATAACAGATGTCCACGGTACATGATCGATGATTTAACGCTCTCTATTCTATAAATGTTTGAGATCTGGATGATTACTGTCCGATTGAAATGTTAGCAAGATGGGCACTTCCAGATCATTTCTCTATCATTCCAGTTTCGAATATCACGTGGGAGATCACTTCTGCCTGTGTAAGGGGGGGGGGGGGGTGGAGGGGGTTGACGTAAGAATCTCGGAGTTTCGGAGGAGAAAGTAGACAACTGAAACATTGTGAAAAGACCTTTTGTCTCAATAATTGCTGCCCCGTCTCAGTTAACGTTACCGGTACTGTCTCCCATAGCCTTTTGGTGCGAAACGACTTGCCATTCATTGTTTTTCGAGGTCTTCCTTTGACACCATCTTTCAACGAGTCAATACAGCGCAGGAGTTCTCTAGAAGAATATAGAAAAGTGTAGTGTAGATAGTTTCTTTAGATTTGTTGAATCTGATAAGTGTTTCACCAATGAAACAATGTTTGCAGTGCTTCCTCACAACGTTTTCTGTGTGGTAGCTCCAGTTTAAATTAGTCGTAGCTATAACCGTAGGCATTTAGATGGATAGATAATCTATGGAATTGTGTGATTTACCCAGAAACGAAATTTCAAAGTAATTCTTTCAGTACTCAGTTATTTAGAACCAACTTCCCGCAACGAATACAGAGATGTGCATGGGTGTCAGCGAACTGGTTACGACGTTTTCATATTCCAATTCCTACATCTGGTAATGTAATATCTGTGGTATTTGGTATTAGGCTACCGCAGTGAAAATTGCTCAAAAATGTTGTAGCACGTACGCACAATGCACTTCTGATGTATAAGTACTGTTCTATTCCGTTGAGTTTCACAAACTTCATCACAATTCCCACTTTCACTTCGATGACGAATGAGGCTGGAACGTGTAACTACACAGGAATCTTTTCTTCGGAAAATTTGACTCTTCAGTACGTTGAGAGTTGAAATACTTTGTTTCAAGCAAATACTGAAGTTTCCCCAGTAATACCTCATTTGTATCTGTTGCGAATATGCTGAAGATAATTGTCTGTTAAATGGTAATAGTTATTCATTGCCTTTGTATGATTGTTTAGTCCACAAACTTTGATTTTAAGCAAAGCAGAGCTTTACAGATGAGATGACAAGAGAGAGCCACTTATTTTAAGATAACGTCTGTTCGTATTCCGCCGCTTGCCCACGGGTACTTCTCTTGTTAGAAGATTGATTTTCTCGTGCAGTACTACTATAACATTGTATGAAGGTCATGTCCTGGTCGTTGGCTATTGGTTTTTCGACTATGTGATTCATTAGAATGACTAAAAATGATAATACTTTAATAAATTTAATATATGAATGTGGTACGTTGCGTACATTCAAGTAGCTTTTAAAGTATGATAACAACCATCCCTAAGCAGCTACAAAGTCTGTGAGACCCGTGGCACCATCACATTCCACATGCAGTGTGAACCGCTCACGACAGTAACAGTGGCCGCTATTTGGTGCTGCCATAGGACGCAACCGCTGTAAATTGCGGGCCCGACTACGACGGTGTGAATTTCGTTTCATATGTAGGTGCTACATGATAGCTTCCTGGAGGATGCCTCTTACGCACTTGCCTGTGGATCTGTTTCGTGTTTATCCTTTGCTTCAATAAGCAACTCACATATTCAACTGCTCGCAAATGGATGAGTTGCTGTCATAAAAATGACGATTTTTAGAATCCAGTAATTACTAGACAAATTCTATGTGTGACATACATTGACTTGACTGCATTGTTCACGGTGTAAATTTCTTCCCTCGTAACCGTCGCAAATTACGGTAGTACCGCACCTGGACGTAAAAAGTCCACTACTTTACTATTAGTCTAGTGGATAGTGTTTGATGTGACTAATCACAATACTGCACCACAGCTAAAAGTGCTCCACAAGTTGCAGTTTCACAAGTACTAGGGTGAGTCAAATGAAAACATTAAAATTGTAATTAGAAATCGAAATTTCGCGCCATTATCCTGTATGTTGGTAAGCGTCCTACAAACAGCGTGCAGAATGGCCTGTGGGTGGCAGCATAGTGCTGATGAACATATACCGTCGAAGTATCAGTATAAAGCTAGCCGACCCACTTGTGACTTGCACCAGGGAAGTACAGCGTTCTGTTATTCGGTTTTTGCGTAGTGAAGATATGAAAGCTATTGAAATTCATCAACAAATGAAGGTTCAGTACGGTGATGCATGTTTTTCACAGCAGCAAGTCTGCGATTGGATCAAAACAAAATGTCCAGACACTCTGTGACCAAAATGGTACTGAAACAGAGGATGACAGACTAAAGGCCGAAATACTAAATGTCTTCTTCCAAAGCTGTTTCACAGAGGAAGACTGCACTGTGCTTCCTTCTCTAGATTGTCGCACAGTTGACAAAATCGTAGATATCGAAGTAGACGACAGAGGGATAGAGAAAACAATTAAAATCGCTCAAAAGAGGAAAGGCCGCTGGTCCTGATGGGATACCAGTTCGATTTTACACAGAGTACGCGAAGGAACTTGCCCCCCTTCTTGCAGCGGTGTACCGTAGGTCTCTAGAAGAGCGAAGCGTTCCAAAGGATTGGAAAAGGGCACAGGTCATCCCCGTTTTCTAGAAGGGATGTCGAACAGATGTGCAGAACTATAGTCCTATATCTCTAACGTCGATCAGTTGTAGAATTTTGGAACACGTATTATGTTCGAGTATAATGTCTTTTCTGGAGACTAGAAATCTACTCGGTAGGAATCAGCATGGGTTTCGAAAAAGACGGTCGTGTGAAACCCAGCTCGCGCTATTCTTCCACGAGACTCAGAGGGCCTTAGACACGGGTTCACAGGTAGATGCCGTGTTTCTTGACTTCCGCAAGGCGTTTGACACAGTTCCCCACAGTCGTTTAATGAACAAAGTAAGAGCATACGGACTATTAGATCAATTGTGTGATTGGATTGAGGAGTTCCTAGATAACAGAACGCAGCATGTCGTTCTCAATGGAGAGAAGTCTTCCGGAGTAAGAGTGTGGCGCAGGGGAGTGTCATAGGACCGTTGCCATTCATAATATACATAAATGACCTGGTGGATGACGTCTGAAGTTCACTGAGGCTTTTTGCGAATGATGCTGTGGTGTATCGAGAGGTTGCAACAATGGAAAATTGTACTGAAATGCAGGAGGATCTGCAGAGAATTGACGCATGGTGCACGGAATGGCAATTGAATCTCAATGTAGACAAGTGTAATATGATGCGAATACATAGAATGATAGGTCCCTTATCATTTAGCTACAAAATAGCAGGTCGGCAACTGGAAGCAGTTAATTCCATAAATTATCTGGGAGTACGCATTAGGAGTGATTTAAAATGGAATGATCACATAAAGTTGATCGTCGGTAAAGCAGACGCCAGACTGAGATTCATTGGAAGAATCCTAAGGAAATGCTATCCGACAACAAAGGAAGTAGGTTACAGTACGCTTGTTCGCCCATTGCTTGAATACTGCTCAGCAGTGTGGGATCCGCACCAGGTAGGGTTGATAGAAGAGATAGAGAAGATCCAACGGAGAGCAGCGCGCTTCGTTACAGTATCATTTAGTAATTGCGAAAGCGTTACGGAGATGATAGATAAACTCCAGTGGAAGACTCTGCAGGAGAGACGCTCAGTAGCTCGGTACGGGCTTTTGTTAAAGTTTCGAGAACATACCTTCACCGAAGAGTCAAGCAGTATGTTGCTCTCTCCTACGTATATCTCGCGAAGAGACCATGAGGATAAAATCAGAGAGATTAGAGCCCACACAGAAGCATACCGACAATCCTTCTATCCACGTACAATACGAGACTGGAATAGAAGTGAGAACCGATAGAGGTACTCAAGGTACCCTCCGCCACACACCGTCAGGTGGCTTGCGGAGTATGGATGTAGATGTAGATGTAGAAGTTCGCAAATGGTGTGACTTCAGTGGAAGATGCTCCTCGTCCAGGACAAGCACAACGAGTTGTGAATCCACAGAACAATGCAGCAGCTGAAGCCATAGTGAAGGGAAACCGCCGAGTGACACTGACTGACATTGCAGCATGTTTACAGATTAGCCATGGGTTAGCACATCAAATTGATAATGATGTACTCCAGTTTCACAAAGTGTCTGTAGGATGGCTGCCACGGCAGCTGACTCCTGAAATGAGAGAACGGCGTGTTCATGTTTGTGAACCACTTCTTCGGCGCCTTGAACAAGAAGGTGATGGCTTCTTTGCAAGAATAGTTACTGGGGACGAAACCTGGGTTCACTTCCACCAACCGAAAACGAAGAGAGCGAGCAAGGAGTCACACTATTCCTAATCACAAAAACGAAAAAAAATTTCAAACAGAACCATCAGCAGGGAGGGTTATACCGACTGTCTTTTGGGACGAAAAAGGCGTCATTTTGGAGCATTACATACCTAAAGGAACCACTGCCACCGATGCGTCATACAGAGATCTCCTAAAAATCATCTGTGGCCTGAAATCAAATCAAAGCGACGTGGATTGCTGTCAGCAGGTGCCCTTGCTGCAACATGACAATGCAAGGCTCCACGCTGTCCGTAAGACAGTTGCAACAATCACAGCCCTGCATTTTGAGTGTCTTCCTCATCCATCATATTCACCAGACCTTGCTCCAAGTGATTTCCATATGTTTGGACCACTCAAAGACGCAATGGGAGGAAAGAAGTTCCGTTCTGATGAAGAGGTACGCCACGCGGTACGTAAGTTGTTGCGCAGACTATCAAAAGAATTTTTTTGTTTTCTAAAGGAATTTATGCACTTTGTAAGCGCTGGAGGACTTGCATTGAGCGTGAGTGAGATTATGTTGAAAAGTGATACAGCTTTGTACCACTTTTGCACAATAAATAATATTTTTAAAAATATTTAAGGGATTTCATGTGACTCCCTCTCGTATATTTCATGACGAGGTCTCATGTAACCATACGCCGCGTATCGTCAGCGCTGGGAATAAGCCGTACGTGCAGTGTTTAACTTTACCTGTAAAATCGACTTCATCATTTTATTGTCGACGCATACGTCCTGGGACTTATAAGATGGGCGCCGGCGCTCCTCCTTACCACGTTTTCCCTGAACATTTTCATCCGGGTCAGCTTTCGCTACTACTTTTATATACAGCTCTCTTGGGCGCTCCTGGATCCCCTCTCAGCTTGGCACACCAAGGGAACTCTGCAGGTTGCGATATATGCTGTGTAGAAATCTTACAACTGTGCCACCTCCGGCGCCAATCTAAACTCGGCTGCGTAGGCGGTTTCTGTCGCTTTGGCTGCTAAGGGGTGGCCGTGCCTGAGTGTCACCTAGTGCATATATTCAAATAAATGACTTCTGCTTTCCACACTGTTGCACATATTCTCTGTGCTCGTTGCTTCACAACGATTTAACGATGCATCCACAACTCCCCTAACACTAACCGACCTCTCGCACCATGGATGCAGTGGCGGTAATTCATTACGTCCACCGTTGGCCTTCAGCTACCTGAGGCGGTATAGTGGTTTTCTGCTGTTAAAAACCTTATTGATTCCATACAAGTAATGACATAAATATTTAGTTTATATTTCAATTGACACTGGTATTCAAAACATACAGGGAGGTCCACTGATAGTGACCAGGCCAAATATCTCACGAAAGAAGCATCACACAACAAAATTACAAAGAGCGAATCTCGTCTAGCTTGAAGGGGGAAACCAGATGGCGCTATGGTTGAACCGCTAGATGGCGCTGCCATCGGTCAAATGGATAAACAGGGTTTTTTTTTTAACAAGAACCCCTACATCTTATTACATTAGTGTACTACATAAAGAAATATGAATGATTTAGTTGGACCACTTTTTTCACTTTGTGACAGATGGCACTGTAATAGTCACAAACGTATAGTACGTCGTATCACGTAACATTCCGCCAGTGCGGATGGTATTTGCTTCGTGATACATTACCCGTGTTAAAATGGACCGTTTAACAATTGCGGAAAAGGTCGATATCGTGTTGATGTATGGCTGTTGTGTGCAAAATACTCAACGGGCGAGTGCTATGTATGCTGCTCGGTATCCTGGACGACATCATGCAAGTGTCCGGTCAATTTGCCGGATAGTTACGTTATTTGAGGAAACAGGATGTGTTCAGCCACATGTGAAACGTCAACCACGACCTGTAACAAATGATGATGCCCAAGTAGGTGTTTTGGCTGCTGTAGCGGGTAATCCGCACATCACTAGCACACAAACTGCGCGAGAAACGGGAACCTCGAAAACGCCGCTGTCGAGAATACTACATCAACATCGATTGCACCCGTACCATTTCTATGCACCTGGAATAGCATGGCGACGACTCTGAACGTCGCGCACAGTTCTGCCAC
This sequence comes from Schistocerca gregaria, assembly GCF_023897955.1. Lineage (NCBI taxonomy): Eukaryota > Metazoa > Arthropoda > Insecta > Orthoptera > Acrididae > Schistocerca > Schistocerca gregaria. The sequence goes on along the minus strand of NC_064926.1, from coordinate 171,793,015 downwards.
TGGGCACAAGAGAAATTACTCGACGATGGCAGATTTTTTGCACGCGTTCTATTTAGCCACGAAGCACCATTCACCTACAGCGGTAACGTAAATCGTCATAATATGCAGTATTGGGCAACGTAAAATCCACGACGGCTGCGACAAGTGGAGCATCAGCGACCCTGGCGGGTTAATGTATGGGGCGGCATTATGGGAGGAAGGATAATTGGCCCCCATTTTATCGACGGCAATCTAAATGGTGTAATGTATGTTGATTTCCTACGTAATGTGCTATCGATGTTATTACAAGATGTTTCACTGCATGACAGAATGGCGATTTTCTTCCAACATGATGGGTGTCAGGCACATAACTTGCGTGCGGTTGAAGCGGTAGTGAATAGCGCATTTCATGACAGATGGATTGGTTGTCGAACCACCATACCATGCCCCGCACGTTCACCGGACCTGACTTCCACGAATTGCTTCCTGTGGGGAACGTTGAAGGATATTTGCTATAGCGATCCATCGACAACGTCTGGCAACATGCATCAGCGAATTGTCAATGCATGTGCGAACGTTACGAAAGGCGAACTACTTGGTGTTGAGAGGAATGTCGTTACACGTATTGCCAAATGTATTGAGGTTGACGGACATCATTTTGAGCATGTATTGCATCAATGTGGTATTTACAGGTAATCACGCTGTAACAGCATGCATTCTCAGAAATGATAAGTTCACAAAGGTACATGTGTCACATTTGAACAACCGAAACATAACGTTCAAACGTACCTACGTTCTGTATTTTAATGTAAAATACTTACCTGTTACCAACTGGTTGTCTAAAATTGTGAGCCATATGTTTGTGACTAATACAGCGTAATCCATCACAAAGTGAAAAAAGTGGTCCAACTAAAACATTTATATTTCTTTACGTACTACACGAACATGTGATAAAAAATGGGGATTTCTACTTAGAAAAACGGAGTTGATATACGTTTAACCTATGGCAGCGCCATCTAGCGGGCCAATCAAAGTGCTATCTGGTTTCCTCCTTCAAGATAGGCAAGTTTCGATCTTTGTAGTTTTTTCGTTTGACCCTTATTTCGTGAGATATTTGGCCTATTCACGAACAGTGGACCACACTGTACATCTTCTCCAATATTGTGATAAATAATCTTGCTTTCATTTAATTTATTGCACTTTAGAATGAACGACAGCACTCCAGAAAGGCATCTTCCTTAAACCACACATGAAATACTGGACTACAATTGTAGTATGTCTTTGTGGACTAACCTTTCAGATGTAAACTTTTAAAGAAATTGCGTATAACTGAGAAACGCATATCACATTCCGTAACACCTCCATAGTTGAGATTTTGTCCGTAATACATCATTCAGTGCCAAGACGATTCAATCTTCTGACATGAAATGAGAAATCTGTTCAGCATACGCTCAGTATATCGCAAGGCAAAATATTATATGGCAATGGTGTTGCTTGATTAGGAGCGCAAAGTGAAAGGATAATAACGGTGAGAGCAATGGGAGTTCATGTGTAAGTAGCAACGAACTAACAAAGAAAATCACGCAGTAATATTTGAGAAACTAGCTTTTTGCTGTGTCTTAACTGATCCTACCCGCTTCATACAAATTTTTAAAAAAATATGGTCGTTTCCCATGCTCTGACTTATATGAACAGTTTCTGGAGACTGTTACCATCTGTCCGCCATATTAAACCACAGACTTTGCCACAGAATGAATTCGTCAAGTGGTTCAGGGTGGACACCAAACCTTGAAAACCTGGAAAAAAGCCTTTAATTTGAAAAAAAAACAGCAGAAGAAACTTGAAAAGATCTTAAATTTCCGCGAGAAACCTGAATTTCTTAGTAATATTCATCACTTCATTTTTGTATACAAAACCATTTTTACATCAGTCTATGGGCGTTTTAAGAAGCATTTAAATACTCGGCTATACATTTCGATAGCTTTATGTCAATGCCTTCATCAATACGACCAGACGTATTTCTTTACTGATTCTCTTTACAAGAGACACTATGTTAGCCGAGTGTCCGTTTGTGCGAAACCGCAGCTAGAATGAAAGGGCTTATTTATCTATACTAAATTATTGCATTTCAACAAATGACACAGACAAGCCTATATTAGACACCGCTCCAGTATGGGATCTGTTCATCACACGTAAGTTTTCTTTTGCTTGATTCTGTGCTGGAAAATCTCTTCCATGAAACTAACTCTTGTGAGCATTTTGACAGTTCGAACTTACCACATCGTACCAGTTGATATGGATGTTCTGTTAGTATTAATGGTCGTTAGTCCCTGTGGATGACTTTACATTGGCAGAGTTAATTACAAACGCAGTTTTGTGTAGTCTTGGCAGTGATTTTTTAACATGCTGCTTGTCAGCCAAAAGAGATGTCAACGTAACTTCTAAAATATACGAATTCTGCAAGAGGGCCGGTTATCTTCATTTCTGAATTATTGCTTGAACAGTACGTGCTGGCACACTGCATGCCACTTATGCGCACAGCTGAAATAGTGTGTAAGTAGTGCCTTCTCCCGCTTCTTGCTAATTGGAGCATTGCTCTTTACTGTATAAGCAGTGATATATAGCTAGCCAGGATCTGTGCACAAAATTTTTTATGGCGCTGCGAAGCTGCCATATTCGCGCATGCGCACATCTTTGTGAGTTAGAACGGGGGTACAGTTCACGTGACACTTGTTTTGATTGTGGCGCGTTTGACGATCGTTTTGAAGCTATTGTAGTTCCCGCATTCGGCTACATCACGTTTACACTTCACTGTTAATACTACGGTGAGCGTATCAGATGTTTAACGACCACTGTGCGCGGGAATCTAACCAGAAATGAGACGAGAAACGTTGAAGCAATGCGAAGACTAAACACAAGTTTCTATGTCACCGTAGCTGCGCATGCGTGCTAACACCGGATGATTAGTGCTTGGGAGTAGCTGTCTAGCAACTGCTTACACGAACCCATTGCTACAACTGTTCTGAGACTAGCACAATCTACGTCTTTCTTAGATGGAATGACACAGCGGAGACTGTCAGTAAAGGGGACGTATTATGTGAACCGCCCCAGCAGTTCAGAATGTTCAACATTTCCAGAGTGCAGTGTTTTTCAGTCATGCAAAAACAGAGTATAACTCGACACCAGAGAACATACGAGTCAGTTTGTCTACTGGTTATGCGTGATACCAAATTACTAATGAATGCTGTACGCTCGTGGTGTATTGCAACGTTAAATACTTCGGCAATGTGGAAAAGTGCTTCGGACTGCCACGATAACAGCTAAAAAACATAAAATTTCCGCAAACAAACGGAAGTCTTTTCCGATGATACATTTTTGTAACGACAAGAGCCTGACGCATTGACAATTCGATCCCAGATCAATGAGCAAGGTGAGCTTAATTTTTATAAGACTCAGATGTTGCCATGATGCCATCGTCTTAGATAAACAATCGAAATCTTTCTTGAACAGTATTCCTTGAGACTCCGAGACGATGTAAGGGAGAAAGATGTTGATTAGAATTACCTTTGTGTTAAGGATGATACTCTACAACTTTTGTGTCAGAGTGCGTCAACCTCCATAAACATCAGCCATTCCGGAACAATAAATGGTCCTTAGAGTGCAGTGATCTATTTCGATCGTCACTTTTTTTAATGTTCTTCGAAACCAAGAAAATTGTATTTGGAGTCTTTTCTGGTTTTTAATTAATCTGTTCCTCGTTTTGGTCATTGAATTATTAGTTCTGATTTTGGAAATAATCGCATTCAGTTCGCCATGATAATTTCTGCTGTATTTCACAGTGTTTACAGAAAGTAATTGTCAGGAATTCTTGGCAAATATCATCTGCATATGACATACTATGATGTGCAGTTAGGAGTTTTAATGGAAGCATTCTTTTCGAGACATATCCGTCCTACATCATCTCACAGCGACACAAAGAACATAATTTAACATAGAAATACAGAATTGGTTTATTATTTTAAGACATGGAGTTTGTGGCAGCAACCCAGTATTTTCATAGTAACTGTCAAAAAAATATAATTTTAATTACACATTCTAGCACTTAATTGGTCTCATGGAATAGTATAAGTTAAATACTACTTAAATTTCACAGGAATTTCAGCATCTAGCAATTCTTCAAAGGCAACTGGTACTACAGAAGCAGGTGTGACACGTTCCAGTTGAAAAAATTGGCCGTCTAAACAGACTTCAGAGCAGTTATTTTGATTATCAGAAAATGTCACAAAAGCTGAAATCTTTTGGTGCTTACGTAGTATTTATAATAATTTGTCAATTCGAAGTTCTGCTGCTTCCATATTATCATTTCCGGAAATGTTCCCAGATAGTCAAATTGCGGCAAAAATGAAATTGCAGACAGAACAAAATGCATATAATGTGGTTTATGGTCTCACTCCCTATGTTCATGGCAAAATTATTGACATGCTTACACAATGTGACAGCGTCGATCTTCAACCTGACGAGAGTTTAAACACTTTTTCTCTAAAACCACAAATGGACTTTCATGTTAGATTTTGGGATCGAAATAACTCACAACTTTCAAGCCGATTATTTGACTCTGCTTTTATTTAACGTAAAAAGGCCAGAGGCTTACTAGATGCTTTAAAAGGACATTTTCGTTGACAGAATCTTCCAAAAATTTTGCAGTTGTCGATGGGGGGGACCAAACGGAAAATGTAAAGTCTGGAAGAACTTGAACATCGTGCTAAAACAAATTTGTGAAAACAGGCAACTGCTGCAGCCTGTATTTAGTTCATGCAGTTTTCAAAACTGGCATGTCGCAACCAGACTGGGAACTTGCACAAATTTTAACAGCGTTATGTTATTTCTTTCACGATTCGTCTACACGAAGAAGTCAATACACATAATATACAGCCTTCTTAGATTTTCCTTTGCAATTCTGTGGCAGAAGGTGGATCGGCAATGCAAATGTGGCCGAACGAGCTTTAAAATTTTTTACACATATAAGAAAATATGTTTATCGGTCGGCTTAAAATAAAACTCTCTCTAATTCTGTGTGTTTCAAAACCGAATCTGAACCATTTAAAGACAAATTCCCAGGTCCAAAATTGGCTTTTTTCCCTGCGACTGCACTTGCATTCGAAAGTTTGTTACGTGATTTTCAAAGTGATGTACCTAGAACTCATTTTGTGTGTGTGAGTGAGTGTGTGTGTGTGTGTGTGTGTGTGTGTGTGTGTGTGTGTGTGTGTGTGTGTGTGTCTGTCTGTGTAACCTTAGTGAGAAAGTGTAACATAGGATTTGTTGTGAAGTATTGGTTACGGAATCATACAATGATATTCTTCTGGTTAAGAAACCAATTTTATGCTAGTGTTGTCTTGTACAGACAAGTTCCCGGGAATATCACTGTACACACTCCACAAGGCTACAGTGAGTAAGGACAAGCGGTAAGTAAATAGAGTGTGGGGCCCAACCTTGTGCAAGCCCACATGTTTGACGCCGCTACAGCTGTTTGTGGGTCCATATTGCCTTTTAAATAGTCAAGCAGTTTGGTTCAAATGGCTCTGAGCACTATGGGACTAAACTGCTGTGGTCATTAGTCCCCTAGAACCTAGACCTACTTAAACCTAACTAACCTAAGGACATCACACACATCCATGCCCGAGGCAGGATTCGAACCTGCGACCGTAGCCGTCGCACGGTTCCGGACTGCGCGCCTAGGAACGGCGAGACCACCGCGGCCGGCAGTCAAGCAGTTTCCCCATTGTCATCGCGTGGCTGAATGGGCTCCATCTGTGATCAGTTATTTTGGAGACGCTAGTGACTTGATAATCGTAATAGAAGATATTAATTTAGTGATCTTGAATGATGACTTAATGACAGTTTTCGGAGCTCTGCACAAACCCGCATTGACGACTGACTTATCGTTAGTATCCTCATATATCTAAAAAAAAAAAAACTTATTAAAAATATTAAGATAAAATATTTTATAAAATCGGAATAGTATCTAATTAAACTGTACTAAAGAAAAGGGGTGAAAATGAGATTACCTAGAGAAACATGATCATTTCACATCTTGGATGTTGTATTACGATATGAGATGCCTATGTGGCTCATCAGAGCTTAAGTCCTTGTAAACAATGAGATACAGCAGACGATTAATCATGGCTTATCTGCCTCACATATGAGGCTTAGGGAAACAGTGCCCAAGCTTAACTAGAATGTAATACCCTGCTCACAACAAAATTGTGAAACTATTGATCCATTGTTGGTTAATTCAGTGCTTTGAAGGATATGCATATTCGAAGCCGAGAGTATTGCTTCATGATGACTTAATGGGATTACTCATTTAGCCTCTTCACATTTCACTATCTTGTAGTTTATGGTAATGTCATGTAATAATGTGCGGAAGATAAATTCATAACTACGAATTACGTACTCCACTGAAATACTACATTTGCTAGCTAAAGTATGAAGTCACTGAAGTGTTATAATTTTACTCTATTCGTAGACTGTCTCATTTTCTGATAGTTAATGGTACATTGCATTGACACGAGCTAGTCTCTTTCCAGTGAGAAACAGTTTTATTAGTAATAATGAGTGAAGCTATTGTGACGATTAACAGTTACCTACAGTATGGTGCTAAGTTTATGTCACCACTGTTAAGTCCACGCCTTTCCCAGAAGCTTTCCCAACATGGGGCAGGGCAAGGCCGCAATCAGCTTTCAGAATCACGAGTGCCGTTACAGTCTGGGCTCCTATACGTGATTGGATGGGCACCCCTGTCAAAACAAAGCGCTACAAGCGTGACATAAGCACTCGCTTCCCGGACTTACCCAGCGTCTGTATTTGGTCGCTGCTTAAATTCAAAAACCATCTACGCCAGCTGCCGACCCAATGTGGGTCATCAAGTTTCGTCTACGACTAGCCACTGCCAATGCTAGCAGTCAAGGTGCTGTCGGGCCTTAAATGGCACATTCCATCTGGGATCTTCTGCAAGCTGACATCAACCGTCTCCTGGCCGGTTTCTTGGGGTCCTTGGTTCGCATTCGCACTTGTGTGCGTCCTGCATCAGACTCCCTTATGAGATACTGGCTACTCGCTGTATGTATACCTTGTAGCCTGGCTGACCTGTACCCGAGTTGGCAGCTGCAGCGCACCTTACTTCTGGAGGATCCCCACGAGAAAGTCACGTCGTGGTGCATAAATCACAATTCGTTGTAAGTAGGCTGTTTAGGTTTTTATGTTGGTAACGCCACGTTGCGCTCTGTATGAAAATCACTGAATGTGCTGTGTGCAGTCTGTGGCTGATTGGTATTGTTGAAATATTCGCTATTACAGTGGTGGGCAGATGGATGTGAACAGCGGGTGGTCAGGGCCATCCTTTTGCAGGAATTATTGAAAGTCAGATTGCGTTACGCTACAAATATTGTGTTGACCACAATAAGTTAAGAGCTAAATGTCTGAGTACGTTCAGTGTTGCTCAGATGTTTGAAAATCAAAAAACGGATGGTGTCTATGAGCACAGACATTCATAATTTTTTCTAAGGGGACGTTTCATATGTCGACCATTAGCCGAGGATACCTCACTGGAATCTTCTGATTTTTCTTGTAGTTTGTGTAACTAGTGTAGCTATTGTTTATTGGAAGCGCGTAATCAAGAGATAATTTCCTTTGTAGTTGTAGTTTATCACTGCTGTACAGTGAAACAGTTGTGGCATGCATGTAGATTAGCACCAAGTATTTCGCAACTGCGCTTGCAATCAACTAGATATTATTTTCAGCCCTATGTTAATCAGTCTTCTTATTTTTGCTCTCCAAATTGTGTTTTTCTTGTTATCGTGTGAAATACGTGATAATTATGGCGTGTAAAAACGTAATACTATGTTCAAAGTTAATTGAGAAATGATAGTGACGACGATCGTAGCTGATCAGCACCACCGTGTAATGAATTAACAGACCTTCAAAGTAGTAATTTGGTAATTGTGCATAGAGAAATGGAGCGGGCGGCAAATAATGGTGTAGACAGTGAAACAATTAGTGAACAGGGAAGCATTATCGATCGATCGGTCGGCCACAGCTCGCCTCAGGAATCCGAAATACGACACAATCTTGCAAATACTGTAGATTCAGGTTTTGCGTCCTCACCGTTTTCTTAAATAAGTCAGGCCACATTTTCTGTTTTTAAAAATGCGAAATTGTGATGGCAGGTTCGATTCAAAGTTTGCAAAGTAATATTTCAGATCTGGATCAGAAATGTAAGGACTATGGTATGAAGATTAGCATCTCCAAAACGAAAGTAATGTCAGTGGGAAAGAAATAAAAACGGATTGAGTGCCTAATAGGAGGAAGAAAGTTAGAACAAGTGGACGGTTTGAAGTACTTAGGATGCATATTCTCACAGTATGGCAACATTGTGAAACAACTGGAAGCGAGGTGTAGCAAAGCTAATGTAGTGAGCGCTCAGCTACCATCTACTCTCTTCTGCAAGAAGGAAGTCAGTACCAAGACTAAGTTATCTGTGCACCGTTCAATCTTTCGACCAAGTTGCCGGCCGATGTGGTCGAGCGGTTGTAGGCGCTTCAGTCTGGAACCGCGCGACCGCTACGGTCGCAGGTTCGAATCCGGCCTCTGGCATGGATGTGTGTGATGTCCTTATGTTAGTTAGGTTTAAGTAGTTCTAAATTCTAGGGGACTGATGACCTTAGATGTTAAGTCCCATAGTGCTCAGAGCCATTTGAACAATTTTTCGACCAACTTTGTCATATGGGAGCGAAAGCTGGGTGGATTAAGGTTACCTTATCAACAAGGTTGAGGTTACGGATATGAAAGTAGCTAGGATGATTGCAGGTACTAGTAGATGGGAACGATGGCAGGAGGGTATCCACAATGAGGAAATCAAAGAAAAACTGGGAATGAACTCTATAGATGTAGCAGTCAAGGCGAACAGGGTTAGATGGTGGAGTCATGTTACACGCATGGAAGAAGCAAGGTTACCCAAGAGACTCATGGGTTCAGCAGTAGAGGGTAGTAGGTGTCGTGGCAGACCAAGGAGAGGGTACCTGGATTCGGTTAAGTATGATTTTGAAGTAATACGTTTAACATCAGAAGAGGCACCAATGTTAGCACTGAATAGGGGATCGTGGAGGAATTTTATAAGGGGGCTATGCTCCAGACTGAACGCTGAAAGGCATAATCAGTCTTAAATGAAGATGATGATGATTATGACGATGATGATGATGATGATGATGTTATGAGGCCATAACACTCGGACCCGTGATACCACCCTGTAATCTGAGGATTCACTAAAAGTCTCCCCTTCATCCAATCTAAACGATATTTCGTTTGTACTTCGCCGTAGCCGTCCTCAGTCAAAATATGGTGAAAGGGAGGCTTTTAAATAACTTACACTACTGCCGATCGCAGATGACACTGCTTTGTGCCATTATCATTACTGTCGAGTAACATTTCCCATTTCCATGCCGTCTCACCTCTGACATGTCACTCAATAAACGTTTTTGCAGACTAGAAGCTGATTCAGCCAGAACAAATTGTCTCTCATGTATAAAATACAATAGTGGAGCACTTTAAATAAACAGTCAACGTCCCTCACTTTTAGACTTTGTGACCTTTATCGTTACTAATACTGCAACATCAGTTGACAGGCAGAGTCCAGTCTCTGTCGTCTTCGAGGTTTTGTACCTTCTGAGTTATGACTGCGTCCCAAAGATTGCCACGATTTGTTTTAATCACAGCGCAAGAGAACACTGATCAATGAAGTAAATTTTTAATAGGGACTAAAAGCTCATTTTTAACGCGACGTCTATTTCAGTCGATCCATTACGGTCAAGATCTTTGTAGAAATTTCAGAAAAATTAGTGTTTGTCTTCTGTGATGAAATACTTTCGTTTTAAGGTTTCAAGTAAACGAGGATTAAGTTAATATAACCATTATACTGTGATATACTTCTGAAACACTATGTTAAATGATGTTAAACACCGTTTCAGATTCAGTTCTATTACCACGTCCATTAATATCGTCCTTAACACCGTTAAAAAATAGCAAACATAAAATAATACAGAAGATATGGATGACTTGTGTGTCACGATAGGTGACCTTTGACCAAAAACTCATTTGGAAGAACATTTCCACGTATTATCTGTGGATGTTTTCTGTATTCTGCTGGATTCTCTTGCTCGCATCTTAGAAAATTACAACTCTGTCTCTCTCTCTCTCTCTCTCTCTCTCTCTCTCTCTCTGACTCTCGCTCACTCTCTCTCTTTTTTTCTCTTTTTCTCTCTTTCTCTCTTTCTCTCCTCTCTTTTTTCAGTTCATAAGTATCCTCGCACAAGTTTGATGTGGCCAGGGGCTTAACATCCTCTCCAGTGACTACCTCCACATCACGGAATGGAACTTATATTGATGTCTTAACATAATTTATTACACATATTTCAGTTTCTCTCTTCCTGAATAGTTTCTGCCCTCTGTAGTTTTGCTCCATCTAGTACCACACAGGAGGTTATTCCATAACGTCCTGACACATATCATACCATCCTGTCCCTCCTACCTGTTAGTGCTTGTCGCACGTTCACTTCCTCACTGATCCTCTGCAGAACACCCTCAGTTCTTACTTTATCAGTAATTTTCAGCATCCATATGTAATACCATTTATAAATATCTTCGATTCTCTTCCTTTTCGTTTCTGACATAGTCCATGATACACTTCCTTCAAATGGTTCAAATGTAGCTAAGCACTGTGGGACTTAACATCTGAAGGTATCAGTCCTCTAGACTTACAACAACTTAAACCTAACGTAAGGACATCGCACACATACGTGCCCGAGGCAGGATTCGAACCTGCGACCCTTGCAGCAGCGCGGTTCCGGACTGAAGCGCCTAGACACATCAGTGTTATCGGAGGCCACATGCAACCTGCCTTCACAGAAACCCTTCCTTAAATTAACTCCGATATTTGTATCCAAAAGGTTTCGGTTTGCGGAAAATAACTTATTTTCCTGTGATGGTCTCCATCTTAGTTCGTCACGCCTTATTTTCCTTCCAAGGTAGTAAAATTTCTCCGCTCTGCTTGCGTCAGGTCCCAAATTTTTATGTCAGATTTATGGATAAACAATATAGTGCTCCTGCTAATTAATTTCGTCTTTCTTCGATTTACTCTCAGACTATACTCTGTGTGTATTAGAACGATTACTGTACTCAAGAGATCCTTCAATTCTGCCTCACTACCACTGAGGATAGCAGTGTCACCAGAGAATCGTATGTCACTTATCCTTTCACTTTGAGTTTTAACAGGACTTTTGAATCTCTGTGTCATATCCTTCATTGTTTCTGCGTTGTTCAGACTGAGTGATAAAGAGGAAAGACTGTATCTGTGCCTGTTTATCTTTTTGCATGAAAAGTTATTTCTTTGTATACCTCGTTACTGATCCCTGTTGTTTTTGTACACATTGTACATTACCCATCTTTCCCTTCAGCTTATATCTATTTTTCCGAGAATGTCACATTTGTTTCATCGTTTTACGTTGTCAAATGCTGTTTCTCAATCTAAAAATACTTTGAAATAGTCTTAAATTTTCTTACGTCTTTAAGCCATTATCAAGTGCCATATTGTAGCTGTTGCCTTCACATTACTTTTCCTATTGTCAAATTTCTTTATGAGTGGCTGGGATGCATCATCTATCAAATTAATTGTGCGATTGTTCCCTTTTATCTAGACGTGCTATTTACGAATTGTGTAGATGGCATTCTACCGAAAGCTCTAGTGTAGAACTCCAGTGTTATAGATTCTACACATTAACTAAAATTAACGTTTCCTTGCCACTTCTCCGAGTAACTTTAGAAATTTTCATGCAATGCTATCTACTCCCAACTGTATTGTTTGTTGGCAAGGCTTACAAAGCTGTGCCAGACACTGCCGTCTGTAGTGGAAGTTGTAGGTCGTTGAAATCGACATCTATCTCCTATTTTATTATGTCAGGAGGCAGTCACTGCCCTCACCCGTTCATCCCCACAGAAGCCCTTGACGTGCTCCTTACACGCATCCCGTTTCCCTTTTTTGTGTAACCGAGATGTTCGTTTTGCACCACTGATTTCACTGAAAGTTGTTTCACCTACCCAAAGGCTGAATCTGTTCTTCCGTCTACCGTTTTCTTTTCGAGTTCTTCACAAAGTTCCTGCAGCCGTTTCGTCTGATGTCTCCTACGCTTTCTGTTGCTATTGTTGTTTCTTAGGAGAAGAGTATTGAAATTCGATGTATTGAAGTATTAATTCTGTTACGCAAGACCTATAGTCTTTGTCGTCCTTGCACCGATATTTCTCTGGCCCACTTACCAGACTGACCCATTTATGGCAATCAGACCCAATTCAATAGAGCTACCTGATGTCGTACATGACATCGCAGTGCACGTAACTTTAAATTCTCATTATCATTCCTCAGAATTTCCGTACCTTGTTTCTTTGGACAGTTCTGCCTGATTATACTCTTTTAGTCTCGTTACTGAATTGCTGTTTGACACTATATCTTCTTCTCGGTGTTCCGTATTTTCCCGTATCTACCTTCCTTCCCGTGCTACAACATTTCATTCACCTACGACTATTAGGATTTCATCGACCTCTGCATACTGAGTGCAACGTTCAGTATCCTCATACATTTTCTGTATCTCTTCATCCTCTTATATCCGTATGTGTACGTAGACTATCGTTCTCGTTCGGTTTCTTCCAATGACGGTTGAGAATAACCTCATCACCGAACTGTTCGCTGTAACCTACTGTTCGCATTCACAATGTATCCTTCTTCTATTACAATATGTTTGCTGCTTCGACCCATATTATCCTATCAAGCTCTGACCAGGAATTCTTATCATCTTCCCATTTCACTTCAGTGATCAGCTCTTTATCTAGATTCAAGCTATGCCATTCCCTCTCTACTTTTCCATCTTCACTGTTGCATTCATATTCCGACATTTAGAATTTTATTGTTTCGTAATTATTTCAATGATTTTCTTATGGCTTCCTCCACCCGGAAGTCCCCTCCGTAAGGTCCATATCATGGCAACAGCTAAGTTTTGGACGAAGGAGCCTGTAATCACAGCATTTTAAAGTAAGGTATCATTACTTTTTAATTTTAAGTTTGAATACTGGTAGAGTAGTCGAGCAAACTAACAGCCGTAACAAACGCTTAATGCGCAACATTATCTTAACATATTAAACAGAAGTACAACCACAGACAACACGAGCCGTATTCGTCCCTCCTGGTGGAATGACAGAAACTGATCAACTGATCGTCTGTTTGACCGCCTCCGCCTAATAGGCACTGTTCATGCATGGTTGTTTACATCTCTGGGATGGTTTAGTGATATCTCTGAACGCTCAGAGGTACTGTTCCTGTGATGCAATGTCCACAGTCAACGTCTATCTTCAGGAGTTCTGGGAACCGGGATGTTGCAAAACTTTTTTCATACGTGTACGAGTAGTTTATTTAAGCCCTTCCTGGTACGCCTATTTCGTGTTTCCATATCCATTATTCGTAGGTGAACCTACATCAAGGTCATAATTTGGTACAAGCGGAAATAAAGCTTTGTTCTTGTAGCGCAAGACTACCTTACGGTATAAAACTACGCATGCAGGGCCGAGACGCTTGTTTGGCAATTTTTGCACCAGAAATGCCGTTTCTGGTCACCGTGCTCTCACACTCTAGGACATTTCCTCGAATTTTTCACGACTGATTTCAAAGTAAACATTACCAAAGCCATTATCACTGCAATTGTCTTCTTAAGAGCTGACGAACGTGGTTTTAAAAATTATACCGTTCTGTTCAAAAAATACTTGCTATTCGATATGTGTAACCGATCACGAAACAAAAGTGGTGCTACACACATACATTTAGGTGATTATTCTGCTACTGACCATAAAGTCCGTGGCGGAGGGTTTAATGAACCAGCTTCCACCTGTCTCTTACCATTCCACTCTGTAACGGCGCGCGGGAAAAACGGGCACATAAATTTTTCTGTGCGAGCCTTCATTTCTCTTATTTTAGCGTGATGACGATTTCTCTCTATGTATGTGGGTGCCAACAGAGCGTTTTCGCAATCGGAGGAGAAAACTTGTGATTGAAATTTAATGGGAAGGTCCTGTCGCAACGAAAATTTCTTTGGTCTAATGATCGCCACTTCAATTCACGTATCGTGTCTGGGGCACTATCTCCCCTATTTCGCGATAATACAAAACGAGCTGCCCGTCTTTTTGCTTTTTCGATGTCATCCGTCAGGCTCATCTGATGCGATTCCCACACTCCGGAAGAAGGCGCACAACTGTGGTATAAGCAATATCTTCAGTAGACCTGTTGCACCTTCGAAGTGTTATGCCAATGAATCACAGTCATTGACTTGCTCCACAAACAACATTATTTATATGATCCTTCCAATTTAGGTTATTTGTAATTCTAATCCGTAAGTATTATTTGAATTTACAGCCATCATTTTTATGTGACTTATCACGTAACAGAAATTAGCAGATTTGTTTTCATACTGCCGTACATAATTTCACACTTTTTGTATTCAGGTTCAGTTCAGGATCAATTAGATCCAGAAATATTCTGTATGTGCATAAGACATATTATTGGACATATAGCACAAGACACCTGGTGCTCTACATAACTTTCACTTTGTTTCCTGTCAGAAAATGTAAGCAAAGAGTGCCACTTACTCTCTGTCATGATCTCTACAGCTAATATTAGAAAGTTGAGTCACAGAGACGAGGTGGAGTGTGAAGGACATAATTCCAGACTGGGACGCATGGCACAAGTTTGTGGTTGCCTGCAACAGTCGGCTACCGTCAGATCAGTTAACAGGGTCAACGTCTGTGTACTATAAACATTATCTGCTTTCACATCTCTGTGGTGGCCGACGAATTCCAGGGCAGTGAAAGCTCACACATCATACGATAGCGGAATTTTGTAGGATGTACTACGATGTTGGTTATAGCTGAACGAGAATCAACATCTACGTACCGAAATAATTAATTCAATCACTTGGTGCAACGAATTTTCTATATATGTACAGTATTAGATTCTCTTTCAGTCAATAGCTTTACACGTCAAAATTTTTCTTGCACATTCTAAAAAATTGTGCAATGGAAAACTTGAATGAATTCACCTGATTTACATCTGTGACACTTCCAACAGAAGTTACGATCGTTCACTTTTGATAAAGCCAAATTGGTTCAGGGATACTTGTTTAAGATAAAGTACTATACATTGCTCTCTTCTTGCAATTCGTAAGAACATATATGCTTCGAATGTTTCTGGAAACATGTTACACTAACAGCAAAATCACTGTGTTCAGAAGGTACAACAAGAACCTAAAGTTTGGCTCGTTTGGAAGACCTCACGACATTCTTTGTACCTATGTTCACCATCCCATTTTTCTATCACTACGTTCTGCGGAGACTCACCATCTCACTTCTCTACACAGTGTGTGTGTGTCCAACGGGGCTTGAAGAAGACCGTAGACATCTCGACGGCGCTTACGTGTCAACATATGAATTTTTACCTTATCATATGCAATTAGGATATCGAAAGCAAGTGCATATCAGAGGCTTCCCAAGTACCTTGCACGACCATTTGCCTGATAACACAGGGCTTATAAATACTTGTATCGGAATATATCAAAACATTACAAGAAGTTAATACCAACATGGCTCCGAAAATATTCGTTACGGAGGCGTGAAGGAAATTCCCGGGTTCTTGTAATTTACCTCATATCCCGTTTTCCATACCTTTCTTGTTTACGACTGAATCAAGCATTTTATGTTTTTCTCACTGGCTGACATTTGATCTGTTTAAAGTTAACATCAGAGCACTTCACAGCGAAGTAGTTAAAGTATGAAATGACCGATGTACAATACATCTACGCGTAGAAGACAGTAGTATGCACACAGCACGTCAGCGTTATGCTGAAAGATACGCTCACGGGCAGTTACTTTGCGCGAGAACTTTTCTAAGATTTCACTAACGCTTAAGAGAAACAGGCTTATTTGAGAAGCCAGTCGAGAAGGTCAGAGACCAAGCGATGTATGTCTTCATCTACGTTATTACTCCACGATTCGCAATTTAGTGGCTGGCAGAGAGTTCACCGTACATCTTTCAATCTATTTCTGTACCGTTCCACTCTCGAGAAACGGGCGGGAAGAACGAACACTTAAATTGTTCCCTGCGAGCTGTAACTTCTCTCATTGTATTATAGTGATCACTTCTCCTCAGTTAGAGGAGCGCTGACAAATACATCCACATTAGGAGGAAAACGTTAGTCACTCAAATTTCAGGAAAAGATACTGCCGCAATAAAGCGCTCCTTTATAGCTTGTCGAACCTACTGCGAACCGTATCTATGGCGCTCTGATCCATATTTCGCTATAATGTGAAACAAACAGCTCTTCGTTGAGCTATTTCAAAGTCCTCCGTATATTTTTTTCTAATGCTGATCCCATATCGCGCAGGAATATTTCAGAAGAGGTCGGACAAACGTAATGTCAGCAGTGCCTTTAATGGATCTTTTGCATCTAAGCGTTCTGCCAATAAATCGCAGTCCTTGATTCACTCTCCACACAACTTTATTTGTGTGATCCTCCCAGTTTAGGTTACTCTTAAATGTAATCCCAAAGTATTTAGCTGAGTCGCAATCTATAGGTCTGTGTGATTTGCAGTGTAAGAGAGATTAGAGGATATCTTTTATTACTCATGTGGACGACTTCGCATTTACTCATAATTGAGCAATAATTTGTGTACGAGTTTGACTTTAAACATCATGATGGACTTTTTTGTTTTCGATCTTGATTGAACCCAAGCACCCATAGCCACTGTAACTAAATAAAGTTTTCCTGCCTGATCGATACTCATTCAGTACAAAATTCGTCTTTGCGTAAAGGGTCGTGAAGTATCGAAGTTTTCACCAGTATCAGTTAGCAACTGTGAAAGTGAAAATTTTGCTACTCTCCCAGGAAAACGGTCAAGGTCCTTACCTCCCTGTTAACTAACGTTTTATATAATTTCAAGTAACAAAGTTTCTAAGTGTTTAAAACGAAGTCGTAACGATGGATGTGCTTACCTTACAAACTAGACAAGGAGAGAAATATTCAGTTTTCTATTAACTGGTTATTATCAGCAGGCTTCTGATTCGTAAATTATGCTAGGCATCGGGATATAAAGTCGCTTTTAGACATCATAGCCTTGATCCGAAGACATATTATGAAGCCATATTATTGCCCCATTTATTTCAATTGACGTCTTCATTCTGCTGCCACTACACGTGCGCTCGAAGGAAGAAATTAATTCTTGTTGGTCAATTTTAGAAGCAGTTGCCCAAACACTAAATACACTCCTGGAAATTGAAATAAGAACACAGTGAATTCATTGTCCCAGGAAGGGGAAACTTTATTGACACATTCCTGGGGTCAGATACATCACATGATCACACTGACAGAACCACAGGCACATAGACACAGGCAACAGAGCATGCACAATGTCGGCACTAGTACAGTGTATATCCACCTTTCGCAGCAATGCAGGCTGCTATTCTCCCATGGAGATGATCGTAGAGATGCTGGATGTAGTCCTGTTGAACGGCTTGCCATGCCATTTCCACCTGGCGCCTCAGTTGGACCAGCGTTCATGCTGGACGTGCAGACCGCGTGAGACGACGCTTCATTCTGTCCCAAACATGCTCAATGGGGGACAGATCCGGAGATCTTGCTGGCCAGGGTAGTTGACTTACACCTTCTAGAGCACGTTGGGTGGCACGGGATACATGCGGACGTGCATTGTCCTGTTGGAACAGCAAGTTCCCTTCCGGTCTAGGAATGGTAGAACGATGGGTTCGATGACGGTTTGGACGTACTGTGCACTATTCAGTGTCCCCTCGACGATCACCAGAGGTGTACGGCCAGTGTAGGAGATCGCTCCCCACACCATGATGCCGGGTGTTGGCCCTGTGTGCCTCGGTCGTATGCAGTCCTGATTGTGGCGCTCACCTGCACGGCGCCAAACACGCATACAACCATCATTGGCACCAAGGCAGAAGCGACTCTCATCGCTGAAGATGACAAGTCTCCATTCGTCCCTCCATTCACGCCTGTCGCGACACCACTGGAGGCGGGCTGCACGATGTTGGGGCGTGAGCGGATGACAGCCTAACGGTGTGCGGGACCATAGCCCAGCTTCATGGAGACGGTTGCGAATGGTCCTCGCCGATACCCCAGGAGCAACAGTGTCCCAAATTTGCTGGGAAGTGGCGGTGCGGTCCCCTACGGCACTGCGTAGGATCCTACGGTCTTGGCGTGCATCCGTGCGTCGCTGCGGTCCGGTCCCAGGTCGACGGGCACGTGCACCTTCCGCCGACCACTGGCGACTACATCGATGTACTGTGGAGACCCCACACCCCACGTGTTGAGCAATTCGGCAGTACGTCCACCCGGCCTCCCGCATGCCCACTATACGCCCTCGCTCAAAGTCCGTCAACTGCACATACGGTTCACGTCCACGCTGTCGCGGCATGCTACCAGTGTTAAAGACTGCGATGGAGCTCCGTATGCCACGGCAAACTGGCTGACACTGACGGCGGCGGTGCACAAATGCTGCGCAGCTAGCGCCATTCGACGGCCAACACCGCGGTTCCTGGTGTGTCCGCTGTGCCGTGCGTGTGATCATTGCTTGTACAGCCCTCTCGCAGTGTCCGGAGAAAGTATGGTGGGTCTTACACACCGGTGTCAATGTGTTCTTTTTTCCATTTCCAGGAGTGTATTTAGTTCGCAGCAAATGGTGTTAGCATTCTGGGGGAAATTGGACCGTAACAAGTAGCTATTTTCTTCTTTCCATGTCTAGGGAACGCATTTAAAGTTAATAAATACATCTACAATTATACATAATTACTTTGAACGTAAAATGTCTGCTAGAGACGTTACATAATAACTGAAATTGCGTTGCATTACTTCATGTACTTGCGACGACGCTTGAAAATACTAAGCTGGTGGTAAACGCTACTTGCAAAGACAGACAATGTTCCTCTTTCATGTGAACTGTAACGGTCATTCACTGTAAATGCCTTGATAGACGTTACCTACGTGAAGTAGAAAATGCTGCAGAAGATAGACTGTTTTTTGGTGCAAATAATTCATTCTGCGTGGACCAAGTAAACATTTTCGTCGTATTTCTTTTTAGTATCCGCGTCAACAACGTGGAAATATATTTCAACGTTGACAAACAGAAATTCTAGCTCTATGGAATGCCAGTTTCAGTAAATTTATGTATCGAAGATTGTTTATCACTGGTATTTCTCACCAGAAAATACATAACTGACCGGTTAGGCTATGTAACTATAGTATAACAGTAAACAATGCATACTAATTGCAGAATTCAACACTTCCATGGCCTTCAGTTCTGTACATTCCTGACCTTAACCGACACTGCATCATTTCAAGACCCAGGTACTTCAGCGTCATACTAACAGCACAGTGTTGGTACTGCCTTCTCTCTGTTTGTCTCACTTGATTTTGTAACCACAAAAGTTAAATTTCGTAACATACTAATACGACACGTCATAATTCGAACCGTCCGCGGCGCCCGAGTGGTTCTAGGCGCTACAGTCTGAAACCGCAAGACCGCTACGGTCGCAGGTTCGAATCCTGCCTCGGGCATGGGTGTGTGTGATGTCCTTAGGTTAGTTAGGTTTAAGTAGTTCTAAATTCTAGGGGACTGATGACCTCAGCTGTTAAGGCTGGTAAGTCCCATAGTGCTCAGAGCCATTTCTTTTTTCCTACTTCGTTCCTCCTTTCGATGTGGGAGATTAGTTTTCTAGACAGATAATTTTTCCCTTCAAACCAGCAGATGTGGTCAGTAATCGCTTCAGTAACCGCCATTTATTGCTGTTAACTGGAATCTTAAAATATTTCCGAAGCTGGAAACAAACTGGGCCAAGTCTATCTTTTGTGCTGATAGCACTGCAGTACACACTGGTGTCCATAATTGAAGAAACAAACGGAAGGATGAGTTTATTTTGCCACGAAACAGTAGAAACAGAAAATAGTAAAATAGAAACATTGTAAAGTATAAAATTTGTTGTTGTGGTCTTCAGTCCTGAGACTGCTTTGATGCAGCTCTGCATGCTACTCTATCCTGTGCAAGCTTCTTCACCTCCCAGTACCTACTTCAACCTACATCCTTCTGAATCTGCTTGGTGTATTCTCCTCTTGTCTCCCTCTACGATGTTTACCCTCCACGCTACCCTCCAATATTAAATTGGTGATCCCTTGATTCCCCAGATCATGTCCTACCAACCGGTCCCTTTGTTTTGTCAAGTTGTGCCACAAACTTCTCTTCACCCCAATCCTATCCAATACCTGCTCATTAGTTATGTGATCTACTCATCTAATCTTCAGCATTCTTCTGTAACACCACATTTCGGAAGCTTCTATTCTGTTTGGCCTAAACTATTTATCGTCCATGTTCACTTCCATACACGGCTACGCTCCATACAAATATTTACAGAAACGACTACCTGACACTTAAATCTGTAATCGATGTTAATTCCTGTTCTTCAGAAACGCTTTCCTTGTCATTGCCAGTCTACATAACTTAAACAAATGCAACTTGCAAAGCTGTAGACAAAAAGTTTTTTTCTCCAACTTAACGGATTAGCACCCACATTCCGACAACTGGTTAAAGTGCTCAGTAGGGGGTGTGACCGTCTCTGGCAGCAGTACAGGCCTGACAACGACAGCCCATGCTGTGAATGACGTCATCAATCTAATGGTGAGGCACCAGCGCCCATTCTTCCTGCAGAGCTGCTCGCAAGTGTTGAAGAGTGATTGGTGCGTGCTGAGGTGACGCAGTTCGTCACCGTATTGCATCCCATTCAAAGAGTGGGAACGAGCAGGCCACACTATGCGTGTAATATCTTCCGTTTCCTAGAAGACACCAACCACCCGTGCTCTGTGAGGTCTAGTATTACCGTCCATCAATACGAAGTGTAAGCCCAGAACGTCGCACAGCAACAGCATACGAGTTCCAAATATCTCGTCACGGTACATGGCAGCGGTTAAGCCTTGCCGATATACGCGTACAGTTCCCTAAAGAGGTGTTCGAGATGTCAACATAATAACTGCCCCCACTATTACGCATCCTCCTCTATATCAGTGTTTTCCCACAATGTTTGGGTCCCTAAATCGTGTTCCACGTTATCTCCACATGGGAATCAATCGAGAAGTACTCTAAAGACCAAATCGAGACTCAACTGTGAAAAGAACGTAGCCCACAATCCGACCGTCTAGATGGCATTTTGACGACTCCACTGTATGCGTTCTCTTCTGTGAAGACGCGTCGTAGGAATGCATCAAGCAAATCTCTTACAACAAACGCCATTCTGCCGATGCCTTCTGTACACTGTTGTCCTCGATACAACTCATGTAGTGGATTCTGGGAGGTCAGATGCCAGTTGCCGTGAAGCATTAAGTTGGTACCTCCGTGCGCTTATATCCAAATAACTGTCCTCTTTCTCTGAAGCCACACGTGGTCGGCCCTGCCCTCATCTTCAGGATATAGTTTCGATGTCTATAACCTGCCGCCACAATCAAGAAACACATTAAGCCACCGAGCCACATCAGTTTGCAATGTCGTCATTCCATTTTTTTCTATGACACTCTACCGTAGGGAGTGTGGTAGGCAACTTCTCTGCGCCATACTGCGCCGTCTGTGACTGTGTGCACAGCGATTTTGAATGTTGAACTATGCGGAAAACCCTGACAGTTCGATAAGTGCTCTGATATCAATGTTTGCATGGTTTACCGTTGACCAGAATGCCATTTTCCATTAAAAATACGATCGTACGATTATATCGTGAATTAGACACTGCTTGGGGAAACAGTGATTTCTTGCTTTAATTTTGGACACCAGAGTAGTTTGCCTAAGCGGTGTCACACGTTGAGTTTCTGTAGCTCTAGAACTCATTAGTTGAAACCGTCTTTATCATCTGAGGGCATCATACGGATAAAACAAAGAACGATTAACAACCGAAGGCTGAGTCCAACACTAGACAGAGATATATTCGTAATAGGGAAACCAGGGGACACTGTTTGTCCTTACCTACCTCCAACGATCATTAGAAGCCGTAAAAACAAATGAGTACTTTCAACGTTGCAGTTGATATTGTCCCTCTAAACTAAAAATTAATCCTTTACAACGAATTAAAATTTGCAAAACCGGCAGGATTCTAACCCTGTAACAAGTGTTTACTAGCTCA
Organism: Schistocerca gregaria; assembly: GCF_023897955.1. Lineage (NCBI taxonomy): Eukaryota > Metazoa > Arthropoda > Insecta > Orthoptera > Acrididae > Schistocerca > Schistocerca gregaria. The sequence continues at coordinate 171,770,718 of NC_064926.1, read as the reverse complement.
CCGAGTTACTAAATACACTCTTGTACAGCTCGTACGAATCGCCACTAAAAACATCTGTGATGTAAGATGTGAGGTAACATTGTAGACTAAAATGTGATATCCTGAGCAGCATGACGTGAGTCTAAAATTTACCCTAAAGCTATGAACTGTTACCACGTATGTTGTTTGCAGAGAAAATTCGTTCACACGATACTGTATACAGTACTCATAAGGAAATAGTTTACACTATTGGCCATTAAAATTGCTACACCAAGAAGAAATGCAGCTGGTAAACGGGTATTCATTGGACAAATATATTATACTCGAACTAACATGTGATTCCATTTCACGCAAGTATGGTGCATAGATCCTGGGAAATCAGTGCCCAGAACAACCACCTCTGGCATTAATAACGGCCTTGATACACCTAGGCATTGAGTCAAACAGAGCTTGCATGGTGTGTACAGGTACAGCTACCCATGCACCTTCAACACGTTACCACAGTTTATCAAGAGTAATGACTGGAGTGTTGTGACGAGGCAGTTGCTCGGCCACCATTGACCAGACGTTTTAAATTGGTGAGAGATGTGGAGAATGTGCTGACCAGGGCAGTAGTCGAACATTTCTTGTATCCAGAATGGTCCACACAGGACATGCAACATGCGGTCGTGCATTATCCTGCTGAGATGTAGTGTTTCAGAGGGATCGATTAAAGGGTAGAGCCACGGGTCGTTCCACACCTGAAATGTATCGTCCACTGTACAAAGTGCCGCCAATGCGAACAAGAAGTGACCGAGATGTGTAACCAATGACACCCCATACCATCACGCCGTGTGATACGCCACTAAGGCGATGACGAATACACTCTTGCAATGTGCGTTCACCGCGATGTCGCCAAACACGGATGCGACCATCATGATGCTGTAAACAGAACCTGGATTCAAGCGAAAAAGTTACGTTTTGCCACTCGTGCACCAGGTTTGTCTCTGAGTGCACCATCGCAGGTGCTCCTGTCTGTGATGCAGCGTCAAGGGTAACCGTAGCCCTGGTCTCCGAGCTAATCGCCCATGCTGCCACAAACGTTGTCGAACCGTTCGTGCAGATGGTTTTTATCGAGGCGGGGCTTCACGGTCCAGATGAGATGCCTGTCATCTCGACTGCTAGTGATACGAGATCGTTGTGGTCCAGCACGGCGTTCCGTATTACCCTCCTGAACCCTCCTATTCCATATTCTGCTAACAGTCATTGGATCTCGACCAACGCGAGTAGCAATGTCGCGATACGATAAACCGCAACTGCCATAGGCTACACTCCGACCTTTATCAAAGTCGGAGATGTGATGGTACGCATTTCTCCTTCTTACACGAGGCATCACAACAACGTTTCACCAGGCATTCTGGACACTACTACTTGTGAATGAGAAATCGGTTGGAAACTTTTCCCATGCTAGCACGTTGTAGGTGTCACCACTGGCGCCAACCTCGTGTGAATGCTCTGAAAAGCTAATTATTTGCATATCACAGCATCTTCTTCCTGTCGGTTCAATTTGGCGTCTGTAGCTCGTCATCTTGGTGGTGTAGCAATTTTAATGGCCAGTAATGTATTAAATCTTCTTCAACGTATGTCATCTGGAATGAATTTGGCTTTTGAGGCGAAGGAAGAGCTCTCCACCTTGTATCGCATTTCGTTTCCTCCTGCCTTGTAAGTAGGTTGTTACTTGCGAAATGTCACAGCCCAAAGAATTTTATGAAGGCCGCCTTCGTAAGCTTTATGTAGCTGGATACAGTATCAGCTTCAATTGTTGTGCCTAGGGTACCGAAAACGTACGATACGTCTTTGGGTGAAGGGAATAGCGGAGGAAGTTCACTTCGACCGTCGTCGAAGGATTCACCGCAGTGACGGACACCCTTTCAGGATTAGCACCGACATCAGGAACAGCCTCCAGTGAAGTGTGAGCAGGTCCACCATTTGTCGTCGTCTCAACGAGTAAGAAAGGTATGGACGAAAGTCAGCGGATAAGGACGCGGTGACTGAGCAATATAAGGGTCCCTGATTGAGATTTGGACTAACGCACAGAATGAAACCGCTTTAGTACTGGAAGAAAGTTGTATTTACGGACGAGAATGTGTCTTCTACAGCACCAAATACTTCATTTCATGTATATCGATCAACAGGAATGCGATTCGACAGCAAATGTGTCTGTCAAAGGGCAAACGTGTGGCCGAACTGCTGTTAAAGTTTGGGAATGGACATCAGCTAGTAGTTGGGGCCTTCTGTCGCAAAGAACCACATTTTTATCGTTACTACAGCGAAATACTGGAGAATGTATTGCTTCCTTCAGTTCGTACGAGATTTTCGGGTCTTAAAATAATCTTTTCCTATTTACACAGTGAAGTGTGTTCAGAACTGGTATCAAATGAAAGGAAAGTCGAGCTGTTGGACCAGGCTCTCACGGGTGCTGACCTTAGACGCATAGAGCACATGTGGCCACAGACTGAGAAAAATGTAGAAGACCATTACTGACACCCGATCCAGTGCTGTCCGAAGCAGTTCATGACGAATGGGAAGACTTGTCCCAGAATGAGAGATATTTCCGAAAACCTGTCGTTTCTACTCCACAGCGGCCAAATATGGTTGTAGAGGAGGACGGAAACTGGATGCGGTATTAATTAATTGTGTTATTAGGGAGAATATTTTGTCTACGACAAATGAATTGTTTCCCTCGAAGATGAAGAAAATTCATTCTTCTTATCTCTCGGTCTCTCTTTCTTATATAAAAAAAAGGAAGACTCGCAGATTATAAATGACGACTAAGTTGTCTATTTCACAATTTTCACTCACTCAGTAGACTCGTACTAATTTTTGATGTTTTTACTTAGATGCGGGCAGAAAACCGTACCAGCGACAGCATCAATGAGATAACTTTTAAATCCCATGCAGAAATCAAAATACATTAAAACAAATGTCGACCGTTTGAGTCCACTGCATCCTCGGATGTATACCTATGAATACTTCAAAATTTTATACTTAACTATCAACGTTGCTTCTATATTCCGACATAATTGTCGTAAAGGACTGTCACTACAGTATTAGTTAAATGTTAATGTAACACTACAATAGTGAAGCCATACAGTGTTTAAAATGTTTCTTTAAAAAAAAAGAATGGGTTACATTACTGGTTTTAACGAACTAAGTCGTTATTTTCAAATGTGAAACCTAAGTTGGAGAATATATGGTCACAATTCCCGTTATATATTCTCCGACTCATCTTTTGCATTTGAAAATGACGACGTACTTCCTTGTAATCGGTAATGAAACCTCTCTTTCTTAAAGATAAATTTCATATATTGGCGCTACGACTTCACTATTGTAGTGTCAAAGAAACATTTAAGGTATCGTTGTATTTCTAAACTAATAGCTCTTACCACGAATTATAATTCATGGAACTGACCGGTTACGTCTGCCTTAACTACTACGCCATATTCCCAATCGTGTACGCTGTTTTTGTAGAAAGGTATTATATAATACATAGTGTCACATACTTTCCATGAAAAGAAAATAATACACGGAATGAAAGCGGCTGAGAGCATCTTTCAAGGAAATGCAGACAGTCCATCTGACTTTGAATTCCGTGAACGGAATTATGAAGAACACAAGCCTACTCATAAAGTTTACACTATAGCTACTGAAAGTATTCTAAAAATGTGAAACATGTCTAGCGATAAGCATTTTAGTTTCACTACGCTTAAGGTTACGTTGCAGGGTTATAAATACAAAATCAAATAGGGGTATTGCAGGAGTAGGTTTAATAATGAGTAAAAAAGTAGGAGGGTGGGTAAGCTACTACGAACACCATAGTGAACGCATTATTGTGGCCAAGATAGACACGAAGCCAACGCTTACTACAGTAGTACAAGATTATATGCCAACTAGCTCTACAGATGAAGAAGAAATTGATGAAATGTATGAAGAGATAAAAAATTATTCAGGTAGTGAAGGGAGACGAAAATTTAATAGTCATGGGTGAATGGAATTCGATAGTAGGAAAAGGGAGTTAAGGAAACATAGTAGGTGAATAACGATTGGGGGGTCAGAAATGATAGAAAAAACCGCCTGGTAGAATTTTGCACAGAGCATAACTTAATCATAGCTAACACTTGGTTCAAGAATCATGGAAGACGGTGGTATACCTGGAAGAAGCCTGGAGATACTAGAAGGTATCAGATTACGTAATGGTAAGACAGAGATTTAGGAACCACGTTTCAAATTGTAAGACATTCAAAGGGGCAGATGTGGACTGTGACCACAATCTATTGATTATGAACTGTAGATTAAAACTGAAGAATCTGCAAAAAGGTAGGAATATGAGGAGCTGGGAGCTGGAGAAACTGAAAGAACCAGAGGCTGTACACAGCTTCAGGGAAAGCATAAGGGAACAATTGACAGCAATGGGGGAAAGAAATACAATAGAAGAAGAATGGGAAGCTTTGATGGAAGACGTAGCGAAGGCAGCAGAGGATGAAGTAGGTAAAAAAAACCAGGGCTAATAGAAATTGTTGGGTAAGAGAGGAAATATTGAATGTAATTGATGAAAGGAGAAGATATAAAAATGCAGTAAATGAAGCATTCAAAATGGAATACAAACGTCTCAAAAATGAGATCGACATGTAGTGCAAAATGGCTAAGCAGGGATGGCTACAGGACAAATGTAAGGATATAGAGGCTTATCTCACAAGGGGTAAGATAGATACTGCCTACAGGAAAATTAAAGAGACCTTTGGAGAAATGAGATCCACTTGTGTGAATATCAAGAGCTCAGATGGAAACCCAGTTCTAAGCAAAGAAGGAAAAGCAGAAAGTTGAAAGGAGTATACAGAGGGTCTGTTCAAGGGCGATGTACTTGAGGAAATTGGTATGGAAATGGAAGAGAATGTAGATCAATATGAAATGTGAGATATGATACTGCGTGAAGAGTTTGACAGAGAACTGAAAGGTCTGAGTCGAAACAAGGCTCCGGGAGTAGACAACATTCCATTAGAACTACCGACAGCCTTGGGAGAGCCAGTCCTGACAGAACTCTACCACCTTGTAAGAAGGATGTATGAGAAAGGCGATATACCCTCAGAGTTCTATAAGAATATAATAATTCCATTCCAAAGAATGCAGGTGCTGACACATGTGTAAATAACGTAATTATCAATTTAATAAGTCATAGCTGCCAAATAGTAACGTGAATTCTTTACAGATGAATGGAAATACTGGTAGAAGCCGACCTCGGGGAAGATCAGTTTGGATTCCGTAGAAATACTGGAACACGTGAGGCACTACCGACCTTACTAGATTAGATTAGATTACATTCTTTTTCGTTCCATAGGTCTGTGTTGAGGAGATACTCATGGATGTGGGACATGTCACTTTTTTTTAAGCTGAAATAACAATAATAGTAGTATGTATATATACAACACATCATTTGTTTCTATTAAAAAAATTCGTCAATGGAGTAGAAGGAGTTGCCACTAGTAAGTCTTTCAGGCTCCTTTTAAACTGATCTTTATTTGTAACTAAATTTTCTATGTTTGGTGGCAAATTATTGAAGATGATCGTTTCTGAGTAGTGGAACCCTTTTTGAACTAAAGTAAGTGCTTATAAGTCCTTGTGCCGATCGTTTTTGTTCCTGGTATTGTGTGCATGAACTGAGCTGTTTGTTGGAAAAAGAGATATACTATTTAGGACAAATTTCATTAAGGAGTAAATATACTGATAGGCAGTAGTTAGTATACTCAGTTCTTTGAAGAGGTTTCTGCAAGACGTCCGTGAGTTTACTCCACAAATAATACGTATTACACGGTTTTGGACTCTGAAACCTTTTGTTTGACTTGAAGAGTTACCCCAAAATATTATACCATATGACATTAAACTTCTTATGTTAGAAGAAAGATTAAAGAAAAGCAAACATGCGTTCCTAGCATTTGTAGACTTACAGAAAGCATTTGACAATGTTGACTGGAATACCCCCTTTCAAATTCTAAAGGTGGCAGGGATAAAATGCAAGGCTCTTTACAATTTGTACAGAAACAAGATGGCAGTTGTAAGAGGGGCAGGAACGGAAGCATCTCGTCGATGGCATTGTAATTCTATCAGAGACAGCAAAGGACTTGGAAGAGTTGATGGGAATGGACATTGTCTTGAAAGAGGATGACGAACATCAACAAAAGCAAAACGATGATAATGGAATGTAGTCGAATTAAGTCGGGTGATACTGGGGAAATTAGATTAGTAAAGGAGTTTTGCTACTTAGGGAGCAAAATAAATTATTATGGTCGAAGTAGAGAGGTTGCAAAATGTATACTGGCAATGGCAAGGAAAGCGTTTCTGAAGAAGAGAAATTTGTTAACATCGAGTATAGATTGAAGTGTCAGGAAGACGTTTCTGAAAGTATTTGTATGGAGTGTAGCCATGTATGATAGTGAAATATTGGCGATAAATAGTTTGGACGAGAAGAGAAGATTTCGAAATGTGGTTCTACAGAAGAATGCTGAAGAATTGATGGGTAGATCACATTATTAATGAGGACGTATTGAATAGAATTGAGGAGAAGAGGAGTTTGTGGCAGAACTTGACAAGAGAAAAGGATCGGTTGGTGGGACATGTTCTGAGGCATCAAGGGCTCAACAATTTAGTATTGGACGGCAGCGTGGAGGGTAGAAATCGTAGAGGGAGATGATTACACTAAGCACATTCAGAGGGATGTAAGTTGCAGTAGGTACTGGAAGGTGAAGAACCTTGCACAGGATAGAGAAGTATGGAGAGCTGCATCAAACCAGTCTCAGGACTGAAGACATCAACAACAACAATAACAACAACAACGCTTAAGACAGAAAAACACAAAAAATTGTGACAGTTAATAATCTGTGTGGTTTAGTTTGCAGTCGGCGCATTTGAGAAATAATAGTTACGACGCTCTAGCCTCCAGCTCAGTTACAGAAAGCAAATAAAATTCATTGACATGTATTTTGGCACTCGTTGCCACATCTTAGAGACACAAACTGTTGTCACTTCCAACACCGCGCAAGGCTTGTATTCTTCACGCTACAAGTACAATTGAATATCGGCAGTACCACAGGATAAATCTGGCAATCCTGAGACCGACGAGATACATCCTGAGTGCACGGAATTCGCCTACAAAATTCGCTTGATACATTCATATCATTCCCATTAAATAATCTTAATCGTTTTGTACACAAGTCGTAAAATAAAGTTATCAATTTACAGTTTTCTGCCCAGGAAACTAATTCGACGTAGAAACTGCAATGACTCTTGTTTTTCAAGCGTATCTGTCCTTGCCTGCACTAGAGTAATATGGAAGAATGGATCGCCGCAGTATTCCGCTATGAGAGAAAGTGGTCGGCTTCAGAGTGCTGGCTGCACTCATTCCCGATTTCAATCTCGCTGAAAGATACATTTTTGGCCGTTTACTGAGAAAACTACAAGCAGTCACATCGAAAATAAATAACAAAAATTTGTTTATTTCATGTATGAAATGTCACTTTTCCATACTGTTTCATTGTGACACAGGACAGGAGATAAACAAAGAACGTTTCAAAGTCCAGAGTGAGTAATGTCTCACCAACTCGTGGTTATACAGGCACAGTCCTGTTGCAGATACGTATGTTTCATTTGAATTGACTGTCGTTGAAAGGATATTGTGGTAACCTGCAAAAACAGTGTATATTTTAATACCATTGTCTGATATCTTATTGAACAGAATAGTAAACAGGAAAGAGAAATTAATCATTAACAGTATATTGTCTCATATTATCTAAAACAGTCGGACAACGCGCAAGTGATTTACCTATTGCACACCTGTAGAAATATGGAAAGTTTAGTTAGTGAAACTGGGCAGAGTGCATTATAGCGTAATATCAACACGTAAGGAAATTTTTTAGGTTGTCTTTCTTACACTCCGACCATGCGACCGATACGTCTCTTAACTATTGGCAAAAAATAATACCAGCTTCCTTGTATTTTCTACAGAAAGATTTTCGTAGCGCACTTCATCCTTTCTGAGCTAAGAGAGAAAAAATCTGTTCTCTCTGCAGCTTGCTCGAGTATATGTCGTTTGTTAGGGCTCAGCCACTCACTCTCTTATGGAGTTGATATAAAGACGTCATGACTTGTCATCAGTAAGAATATCACGTTAGAATTTTCAATAAGTCAAATGATGACTATGAAGCAAATATTAATTAACAGTCACCCCTTTGATTTTTGTAATTTTACATTAGAGCATACAGTACTGGTGCTTCCGAAATCTGAACCTTTCCTATTGAATGAAATCATCGCACGACACTTAAATGTTTGCACTCCATCACATATGTCTGTTGTCGCGGCTTCCTGAATGTTCAGTATCAACTACACCAGCAAGCAAAATCTTCTCGAAGCAAACAAAATCTTTTAATGGCATATTTTGCCCAAAATAACTCGCCTCACACATAATACAAAAAAGGAGCTCTGCTGCTCTACTAAATCCAAAGAGAACTTTATGTCGCAAATGTTAGACCTTTTTCCACTTGTGGCCATATTTTATGACACTAGAGCAGCACTAGTCAGTTACAGGCATGCAAAATCCATATCGTATATGCAACATAAGTACATGAATTACAAATGGGAAAATGACGATTGACCAATATTCCCATGGTGCTGTGCCACTTTCACCTGGTTGAAGGCATTTGAGGTTGGCGACGGGCAGTGTATGGCCGGTAGCCGCTTTGGGAAAGATCTCAGCGTAAACTGTTCTTATCTTGATGCTGCTACGAACTGTTTGGCGGATATATTGCAGGTACTTTTTGATGTTACAGGTGGTTTAGAAAACGAAATCAATTATTGAATAAAATATTCTCCAACTTCTTGCCGCGTCAAATCTTGGATTTGACGCGGCAAGAAGTCCGAGAATATTTTATTCAACAGTGCCGTCGCGAAAGACTTCGTTTTCGAAATCTATTATGTTTGAGGTTCCATCAGACTAATGACTTCAGCTGAGATGTGCTATTCAAGGAAACTAGAGGATGGAGGAGACTCGAACATATGACTTAACATTTACTGAGTACGAAACTTACCACTACACCACGAACAGATGCACTTCTGAAACAGCTCAAAGGAGACTAACTAAACTTCTTCCATATGCTTCTGAATCCTACAGTGTTGCAGATTATCATGTGGCTGTACTCAGAATCCTGACTGATCGATGGTAATACTGACTGGGTTAACAGAACGACTAGGACCTTTGGTTGTCGACCGTTGGCCAGGTTTATGTCTCATTTTGCACTTTTTTCTTCACCTTGATGAAATATTCTGAATTTCTCCCATTTAAGATGTGACACTGAGTAAGTAAAATTCATTGTTTTAACCCAGATTTGATGTTTTGCATGCAAAGTATGATTGCTCTCTAATAGGATATATGAGGAGTCTACATTAGGAAACATCGATTTACAATGCGCTGGTTGACGTCCAAGTACGTTCGGATCTCGTTGTAAAGGCTGCTGTTTGGAAGTCTTTCTGTCGTTTTCTTTATTCGACTGCAAACGGCTATTACGAAAGAGAGTGAGTAAATTATAAAGCAAGCTGTACATCATAGGCCACCTGACATTTTCAATACATTGCTTTGTAGCGTGTAGCAGTAGACTTTGTTTTGGATATACTGGGATGCTTCACAAGAAAGGCTCAGAAAAGTATCCGAGAATCATTTCTGACATTAATGTATGTGCTGCTTTTTCATTTAGGGAATCATCAACTGAGACAAACTTTACACAAACAACGAACGTGCTGGGGTAAATCTGGAGATGAGAAACAAACTTTACACAAACAACGAAGGTGCTGGGGTACATCTGGAGATGAGAAACGTATAGAATAGTAGAATTGCACACCTTTTTATATCTTTCTTTTTGTATCTGGATCAGAAGAGATACATTTTCCTTTTGATTACTGTGTGATGTACTTGAATCATTTCGCAACTGTGGCTGAAACAAAAAAATTTTCTTTTAATAGATTAACCTTTCGACGTAAGATAGATGTGATAAGTGTGTAATCCAACTTTATTTTTTGATACGTTGCAATCATGAAGGTAGAACATATGCTTCGAATAATCTCAAGTCATTTCTGCACAAGTAATTGACACATGAGTAACTTTTCTATCACTGTGCCGAAACTTTATGACACTGGCGTTAGTTACTATTAAATACTCAAACTCCCACGCACAGAATTTCCAAGACAGGCGGCTCTGATAAAACGTAGCAGAATACCTACCGTGTAACTTTAGGTTAGCTTATGTTCTTCATAGCTCTGTTCATGGAATTCAAAGTCACATGGACTGTCTGCGTTTCCGTTTAAGACGCATTGCTCCACTTTCACTCGGTATACCGTTTCTTTTTCGTGGGAAAACTCTGGCATCACAGACCATGTCATGACATTCCATAAGTAAGCGTACATGATTGGTGTTTCGGCTAAGGTGGTCAGTTTCTAATGTGCAAGTAAGGGGGTTTCATACACTCTAATTCGTGGTAGGTGTTATTAGTTTAGGAAGACAAGAGGAATTTAGTGGTATTCATAAGTATATAACTGACGATATAGTGGACTCCAACGCTCGATTTTACCTCTACACCGCCTGTCATGCGCCATTTTCTCTCTTTATGTATTGTGATTTCTGCTTAGCATTAAGAAAAGGTATATCCTTTTAAGAAATTGGAATAGACAGCATAGATATTTTGCATTTTTTTAAAGGATAAGAAGATCCTATCTTCCTCTACTTCGAGGTAATCAAAACGTTCGTTAGTCATCTACAAGATTTTCTCCCTAACAACGCAATAAATCAGTACCGTGTCTATTTCACGTCCTCCTCTACGATTATATTCAGCCATTTGGGAATAGTGACAATATGTTCCTGTGACACTCTTCACGTTCGTGATGAACTGCTACGGACAGTAGAGTGTCAGTGCTGGATGTCTATATCTAATAGTTTTCTCCATCTCTCCCCATACGTGCTCTATGGGACTAAGATCGACCCATTTGGAATGCCAGTCCAACAGCTTAACAAGCCCTTCATTTGATTCCAGTGTTATATACAATTCGCTGTGTAAGCAGGAGACCACATGATGGAACGTTGTTCTGCCTCTCGAAAATCTCTGTCGAATAGAAGCAGGCAATTTGTTCTCCAATATTTCGGAATATTAGTGAATAAGAAAGCGGCCCAGTTGCCACACAACGCTGCAAACAGTTGCAGATATCCATCACCAAACTGTAACAGCATTTCCGCTACAACTGTAACTCTGATGGACACATTTGCTGTCGAATCTCGCTTCATTTGGTCTGTACACATGGAACGAAGTATATTGGCAGCAGAAAATATCTTCTCGTCCGTAACCCTAAGTTTCTCCCCGTACGAAAGCGGTTTCCTTCTGTGCGCCAAACCTAAGTTCCATGTGGTAGCCTTGCGTTGCTTCTTAAACATTACCTTGTGTGCGCCAAACCTAAGTTCCATGTGGTAGCCTTGTGTTACTTCTTAAACATCACCTTAACCGCCAATTTTCATCCGTATCTTACTTTCTCGTTGAGACGACGAAAAGTGGTTGAGCTGCTCGCACTTAGCTGTAGGGTGTTCCTAACACCGGCGCTAGTCCTGAAAAGGTCTTCATCACTGCAGTGGAGTACGCTATTGTCTTGATCCTCCTCCGACTGTTGACCTGAACTGCCATCTGCATCCCCTCTATCCTGATATGTATAGTAAATTTGCAGTAACCTAGGGCAATGGTCTTGGCACTGATACAGTATCTATCTTCATCGGGCGCTAAAATATGATCTTTATCAATTTGCTTCGGCTGTAACATTTCACAAGTAAAAACCTACTGATAAGGCAGGAGAAAACGAAGTGCGATAGAAGGTGGAGAGCACTTCCACCGCCACAGAAGTAATAATTACTGACGACTACGTCCTTCGGAAAAAGACTTAATTAATTAATTCCTTTTCAATATTATTTAGAGTATCATGTAAACCTGTTTTCTCTGTAAACATAATATACGGTAATAATAACCACACTTTCAGAGATTAAAGGCAAATTTTATAATAACGTTGCGATGCTTGTCATTTTTCTCCGACTACCTGACATTAGTCTACTGTGTTACCTCACGAATTACACACAGAAACCCATAGCAGCGTTTCATACAAGTACTAAGAGAGTGTAGGAGGTAAATTGGTGAGATTGTAAGAACTTCTTATCTGGTTCGAATCCTGGCGCTCTGGCAAATTTAATACCTAAAAAAATTGCTATTTAAGATGAACAATGTCAGTTTTAATGTTCAAAGTATCGATAGTAGATAGCACTGTAAAGATTTCCGTATATGGCTTCCAGTGCTTCGTTGTATGAAGACTTGCTCAATGTTCCCAGGTTTCCCTAAGTGGATGATAAAGTTTTCTTTTCTGAACGTGTCTTTTAACGTTAAGCTAAATTGCATCACCTACGACAACTTTAAAATAAATCTTCCAAACAGTACTAAATAGCGATTGGTGAAACGATTACTGGCCGCATTTTGTCACATTTCGCTGGATATAAGGGGAAAAGCTTACTTAAGAGAAAACTAATCTCCCAGAAGGAAAGGAAGAACGAAATGCAGTTTCTCATTTGGGAAGCCATAGGATATTTATTTCATTAATTAGTTAAGTAATTCGAACGATGAGGGTGGCAGTATGAGCACAATGTTGGGGTCAGTATGACGTATGCCGAGCCAGTTTATGTCAGGAATATACAGTACTGAAAGCAATGGCACTATTAAATTCTGCAATCCGTATGCATTACTTGCACATGAATTTAGTGTTGCAATATAGTTATGTAGAAACCAGTAAGTTAATTGTGTGTTTTCAGGTGAGAAACAGCAGTTTAAACAGTCTTCGCTGCATCAGTTTACCAAAAGTGATATTCCACAGAGTTAAAATTTCTGATTGGCGACAAGGTTGCCTGAAGCCCCTGAGTCACTCTTGCAACGTTAAAATACATTTGACATGGGTGCTATAATGGATGGATGCTAAAATTGTTAACTTGGACCACTTAGAATGAATTTATTGCAACGGAACGTAGTTGATCTTGTGCAACATTACTTTAATTGTGAAACCTGAAATACGTGACGCCAACCAAGTCATCTGGAGGGAAAGATCGTGACATTTTACGCAAGGCATTAACATCCTCTGCCTTTCGAAGTGGTTTTTACACCACTTTCAGAATTTTACAAGCGTCGTTGCTAGGCGCAAGTAAATTAAGTAATGCAACGCAATTACTTTTGTCAAGTAACGTCTTCACCAGTCGGATTGATTTCATTGTAATCTACAAATAACTGAAATTATCCGGTATTAAGTTGAAAAGTATTCCCTAGACGCTGTGATAACTAAATAACTACTTCTTATGTTCAGTTGCCATAGAGGGCCGCAACCGTTGGCTGCGAACTAAATATTTACCTGTTATTGAGTAAGAGCTTCTAAAAACGGCCAGCAAGCATTACATGCTTCCTTCAAGCACGATTGTGACAGCAGCAGAAGGAAGGAGTTAATAGAGATAACAGCAGTAATAATCGAAGTAATTGGTAACTTCACACTATGCAGTGGTGTCGCTCGATCTAAGAATTTTGTTGAAATAGTGAAAATTTCTAAATTTCTTCGAATCCAGACTATGAAAGCTAAAAGTGTCTTTACATTCCGCTGACATTAGCATATCTTTCGTGTCTGAAGTCTGCACATGGATAACCAGTTAACAGACAGCTGAACATTTTTCATCTTGGCTAGTTTGTACGCTCGGAGAATCATATGTTACGTCACAGTCATAAATGTAGCAAATGCTGGCTTCTGCAGTCTGGTGAACTGATTGTATTCTCTATTATTTCGATTCCCACTTAAGGCATGTGTCTTTAACACACACAGATCTCCTTCACCTCAAGTAATATCAAACGAAGAACTTCAGTCTGCGTCGTAATTAAGAATCCGCATTATAAACGTTGTATCCCTTCGCTACGACCGATGGCCATAGCAGTCTGGTCCCTTCAATCCCACAAACCAATCCCTTCGCTACCAACTGGGGCAGAGACGGGCTAGGATGAGTCACAGCAGAGGCGGAAGTTGCGGCAAAGAAAAACCTTGCTGCTTGTGAGGTTCCATACACTAGAAACTTTATTTAAAAAACCAATGGTCATTGAAGGTCGCAGGGCTCTTATCTTATAGACACTTAGGACGTGGAAAAATTTGTTGCTGCACTGAGATTAGAATTCGAATCTCTTCTTTCGTGGTATCTGATCCACATGAAACCATACATTTCCACCATTTCGTTGTTTTCCTCAGGATTGCTAACACTCTAGGTCTCCACGAAACGCAAATATGTCGTTTCGAATCCTAATCCTGCACAAAAGTAATCGTGTTTTCATTTCAAGTCCTAGCAGATGCACCCCGAACTACGAGTGGTAAATAATTTTCATTTTTAATTTCTCTTCGTGTGTTGTGAACAATAACAACAGATGCCGTTATTTCTAGTGAATCACGCACATATCTCACTACTGGGAGCAAACAATTTGTAGGTAGAAAAGAACAACAGTAGGTGCCGGATTTCGATTCCCGGCCAGGAAAAGAAATTTTATTCCTCATTTCAGACTCAATCATCTCACTGCTGGTAAAAAAAATTCGATATCTAACTGATTTTACTTAGGTAACGGTTATCGCTTATGGGGTTAGAGTGCTCTTCAAATAATATCGTTTTAACACATGCAAGCTTTGAGACTTGAAATTATATTAAACATTTTTCGTGGTTAGTTAAGAGGGAAGTAAGTGTCTTCAAAGGATTCCAGGGCGAGCACAACATTTTTCAAGTTCAGTCTTGCCGAATAATACTAGCGAAAACTTCGATAATTCTCGACTCTTTACGCCTGGTCTCTAATGACGAATGTTGCACTAATTGAGTCTCCGTCAAGCACGAAAGTCTTACTTATTTACAATGACTATGGGTACTCGCTTGGTTTCGAGTTAGATCAAGAGCAAAAGTCATGACGTTTATAGTTCAAACATGTGCACAGGTAATTCCTCAATCATGAGTACAGAGAAATTACTGATGATACGGTATTAATTTTTAGGTTTCCACAGAGCGCTTGCCACTGTCAATCGCGTAACTTTTAACTAGTTAGTTCAACATTCAGTTTATGACAAACCATTCGTATCAGGATAGACATTTCACAGGTGTAGGAAAACCTTTTAAATAGAAAAAATACTTCGCTTTGTCGTGGATCCTTATGAATCCAGCATTATCTAAAAATTTCTTGTTCATTCAAATTTTTAATTTTGTTTAAAGATTGTTGGAATAAGTTACCTAACAAAGTTAATTAACTCATTTATAATACTGGCGATGGTACTGATTTTCAAATGTCACTTACTGAAATGAAATTGAGTCTGCAAGCGTCGAGCACTGTCGCATCTCTAATGATGTTTATCTTAGTATTCGCAATATCGTGGTGTTGATTTATATCTGGTCTGATTACATTGAACGTGAAATTCGTTGAAATTTGACATTTTCTGTTTTCTACTCCATAATGCACTTTGGACATTCCTGAACATTTTGGCATATAATACATTAAAATCAGATAATTGTGAGAGCTTCAAATAATATTTTAAATGTTGACGTGTGACTTTCAAATTTCTAGGCAGCGCATACACTGCCAGAATTGAGCAGTCATATCTTGGGACACACAAGGTCTAGAATGCTGTGAATTGCTGTATTTTGTGCCTACTGCTACGTCGCAGAAGTTGGAATGACAAATCAAACAATCAGTCCTTTGTTTCTAATACTAGTTTTTGTTGAAAGTAGTGTGATTATTGGCTATTTTTGTAGTAAGCTAACTTCTATAGCATTTTATTCGTAAATAAGATGACTAAGCGTAAAAGTAACTTCATGAAACGAAACTTTGCGCGTAACAGATATGTGAGAATTTTTTTCGTCCAATATCAACCAATGAAAAACAACTTTAAGCTTTGTGTCCACCTCCATTAAACACTTGGTGTAAATAGAGGCAAGCTGAATTTTCATGCATCCTGCATGAATTTACTCATACAAATTCTCTTGCTTTGGCAGTAATGGAGGAAATCAGTCCTAGTTACAGAGATTTGGCAGATCCTGAGCTGTTAAAGAAGTGTTACATGGGAAGCCCCAGAATGTGAATGAGTCCTTCAATAATGTTGAGTGGTGACGTGTGCCAAAATATGTGTTTGTTAGCCTTGTGACTCTAAATTTATCAGTGTATGATGCAGTAATAACTTTTAACGGTGGGAATTATGAAAGACTTGAGGTTCTTGCAGAAGTTAGGGGTATGATTTGGACAGAAAACAGCTAAAGGACTGCGGGAACTGGATGAGCTTCGTGTATGTGAAGCAGAGTTAGCCGCTCAGCAAATAACAAAAGAAGCAAGAAAGAAAAGGAGGAGGCAAGCACTTGGTTGTTTTGATACTGAAGAAGACACAGACTATGCGCCAGGGCAATTCTAGCTCATAAAAGACGCAGAAATTTAAGTCTGTATAGGAATTTGTAATAAAATATTTTAAACCTCAATATATCTGAACAGAATTGTTTGCAATAAATGACCCGTTTCTAAAAAAGTACTTTTGGTAGAGACACATAATTTTCACAGCATGTCAAGTGTGAGATACAATGCATATGGAACTAGAGTAATTGATATATCCTTAGTTGTTTGGTTTTTACGTTCTTTTATTTACAAAATTCTGTCAAAAATTGGAGTGTTAGAAAAAGTAAAGATAACATGCCCCACGATTTTAGTAAATAAATCTAGTTCAGTGTATCTAGAAAGGTGCATTCAATAATTATGGAAAATTGTAAGTCGGTGTTTTAAAAAGTTTGCAAGATAATAGGTTACATAATTCGGTAATTTAACATTGACAGCGTAGAACATACAATGTCCCCTTAAAACTCTGTGTTCTCTAGTGATTTCTTGTGGTATCCACTTTGTATAGTCAGACTTTTGTATGGTGAAGAGATCATAGGGCATGCAAGACAGGTGCATTATATGGGCTGCATTCAAATCAGGAGAAATGTGATTCAAGTTGATCGAATACATATGAGTATGATAGTTCTTCTGTACTTAATCCCAAGCACATCAGTTGAAAAAGAGAAAAAGGAAAAAAAGTTTGATTATTTAAGGAGAAAACGGAAGTTCTCTAGAGGATTGGGACCTAAACCAAATCTATGGATACCAAAAAGCGGTACATGGAGTTACAAAGCTACGAATTCCTGATTCCGGTTGGCATGATGTATAACATTGTGACAGGTTGCAGAGACTGGTTTTACCTTGGTCCAGTATTAGACTGCTAAAACTGGATTCGATTCTACCTTGACGAATTGGGGATGGTTTAGGGAAGGAGTTCCACAAGCTAGTCGTATATTCTAGAATGAAATTTTCACTCTGCAGCGGAGTGTGTGCTGGTCTGAAACTTCTTGGGAGACTAAAACTGTGTGCCGGAACGAGACTCGAACGCAGGACCTTTGCCTATCGCGGGCAAGTGCTCTATCATCTGTTCTACCCGTGTCGCGTCCTCACAGTTTTACTTCTGCCAGTACCTCGTCTCCAACCTTCCTAACTTCTCAGAAGTTCTCCTGCAAAACTTGCATGACTAGAACTACGGTAAGAAAGGATATTGCGGAGATATAGCTTAGCCACAGCATAGTCGCATATTGACCGTGGGCTACAATTCACCTTCGTAGTCAAAAGAAATACAGGTTTCAAACACGTTTGGTTCAGCTTCACTTATTACTGAGGACACTAAGAAATATAAATCATAATCGTAAAGTAATAGATTTATTAATTTGAAAATATGTTAAAGTTTGTTACGAACCAGTGTTTTAGATGGCATCAGACTTGAGTAATCCATATTTTTAAGTTTATTCTATATGCTCCGACTTCGTGGGCTATTAATGCAGCATTTCTGTTAATATCCAGCAACATTTTCTCAGTCATTCTCAACTTTTTTTTCTCCTTTCACATTTTAAATTTTCGTTTTACGTACATAAAGTGATGGGCGTATGTGAAAATTATTTTTGTGAATATTTTCGAACTTTATTTAGTAACTTGCTGCATATCCTGGATTTCATCATTTCGTATCGTTGAATCTAAAATGTGACAACGACTTCATATTAATAACATAAAGAGATATACTTTGCATGGTACTGAAATCCGATTACTGAATAGGTACCCATAGAAATGCTATCAGTCTTTCGAGATGCTACCTCTTTTTGGACATCTTGTCGAATTTAGATCCTGGCTGTGGCCCGTTTTTAAAGCCACCGAATCAGTCACATACAAAGTGCCAAGTTTTGAATCTTGGACCCGTCTTTGAAAAATCTTTTGTGAGTTCTTACGTTGCTGAGACTAGCTTCTCACTAATGAAGTCTTCAGTTATCGTAATTATCATGTCTCGGCTTACAAAAACTCTAACGAAGTGCGACAAAACGGGCATAAAGAGGTTGAGTCCCATCGTGTGGGGTGGGACCATTAATGACGATCTCATCGCAATTCATTCCGCAGAGTTGAACTGGACGAACGTATCTGCAATTTCTCGGACAGGAGACGCTTCACTAACTTGTAGCTTGTAGACATGAGGCAAGTAATATGGCTTACACAGGTTTGTGCCGCACCTCACTTACACTTATAGATCGCCAGTATCTACTCGTAGATAACAGTTTTCCGAAGAGGTGAATTGGTTGACAGTGATTCCTTATTTGGCCTGCCTAAACGCCAGATTTGAACGCAATGGATTTTTTTTCCTTTGAGGACATTTACAGTCTTATTGGCAACTTCGATGTTCTGAGGGATCGTATATCGAGAAAGATACAGGCCCAATACGGGAAAGGTCACTTTATTTTCCACAACGGTCGGAAAAGTATAGAACGCAAGGTCAGAGGTCATAGAAGCAAGAGGCGGGCACTCCGAGTAATTTGTGAAAATGTGTATGTATCATGTTTGTGCCGTGAAAAAAAAAATCCTTTCATACCGCTCTAAGGAAGAATTTTCCGACCGATGTCCATTACATTTTTTTGTCTTGAGTTCGATCTCGAGTGCGACAGGTCGATTACACTTTACGTGTACCATAATTTACTTAACGTTTGCAGCGGCCGCTCTGGTGGTACCGCCGTGGGTTTTGGCAAGGCTTCTTCTAGCGGTGAACTGAGGCGTTAGTGGAGAGTGAAGTCGTGAGCGAAACAGTGTAGATCTGCCCCATGGATGTGACTTGTTGGCATCAGTCATCGTGTCTTTGTAGAGTTGCGTGCTGAGACCGTAAGAGGTGTAAACGTAGCCGTGGTGGAAACGCTGAAATCCGGGTCTGATAGGTGCAAGGGGCAAACCTCGTTCTCACTCAGATATGGGCAGCCTGTATATCCTCGCGCCCGGCTTCACTTCTCAATTACGTGACGCGATGGTGTCTTGGTGAGCTGAGTCATATGTTGGGCATCGAACATAGCTAGTTTTGGGACGAGGTGTGACGAGGTGATGACCGAAAATGAAGAGGTCGTTTGCCGAAACTGTTGATCCAAAACGCTGGACGCATGGTTCGGCAGGGTGCTGTTTGCAGGAGGTGAGTGTCGCGGGTGTTCGATCCAAGAAAACAAGCTGTTTGCCGGAGCCACTTTCTCGAAGTGTCATTCTCTTAAGAATTCATCTTTAATACCATTTGTATATTTTATGTGATTTTAATGGTCGGTTTCTGACGGACATTTGCTCTCTGCTGAAGTTCTAAGTTGTTTAACACCAGTCTTACCACGAACTGTAATTTTTGGAACTCAGATTTGTTGCTTATCTCATTGTTAACTGTTGTTCACTGTCACAAGTCGTGATCTGTTTGCTACACACATTTTTGTCTGTTCTTGTGAGGCCACTGATTTGTTGAGTTTTGCTGTAAAGTTTGGTCTAGTTAAATTCATGAAGGTTAAGATTTCCAGTAGGTCAGTGTTATTTAAATGTTCTTAAGGAGTTCATTGCCTACAGTTATGATCATAAGTCTTAAATTTAACCCGCTGCTTGGTTTCTTATGTTCTTTGTGTTAATGATTTCTTTATTACCTAGAGCTACACTTAAATGTTCCATTACTTAAGGTCTTGTTGCTCAATTGTTAAAAGGAATCTTTATAATTTCTGTATGTCGGTTATTTGTGGCCGATTCTGGCTGGTCTTAAGATTTTATGTTTTGCATCTCTTACAATGAACCTTTCCTCTGTTTTGTTTCAGCTGCTCCTGAAACAGTTTCATCAAATCTCCTTAACAGTCTAAGGAGCCATCTGAAAATCCGTTCACTTTGGGTCGGAAATGCACGGTTGTGAAATTAAAATTTGGTGTGTTCTTACTGTTGCGAAATACTAAATTTGGTAATGAAATGTTGCCGTCTTTGTTAATCGATTCACTTGAGCTGAGTGTATTAAATGTTTTCAAGGACAAATAAAGGGACTTTTCAGTTTTATTAAACACTTTCGTGGCTAAGACTTTTACCGCTCAATATAATTCCTCCCTCGATAGCAGATTCGAAATCAAGAAATTATCCATAATAATTTTTGACAAACCCTGTGGTTATTCTCGGAATAATAGCAGTACAAAGTAATATACTCTGTTTCCTGATGTTCTACGGAAATATGCTTATTTAAATGTGAAGTACATTGATGAGGGCATGCTAAATACTTCCTATATTAAGTCTGTCAGGACGATGGGAACTTCAAAAAAACCGCTTTATAAAAAATTCTGTGAACACGGGCAGTCTGTTGTGAAGGTACGGGCACCTGTTGAATGTAGTCGGTTGAGTATTTCTACGTGAGTACATGAGATGCGATCATGGTAGATTCGTGATGTACTAACTTGTATTCGCTGCTAGCGGTTGCCTCGGTCGTCTGTGAAATGGGAGCTCACTCATAATTACAATGTTATTGTGATGATCCAGAGTCCAAAGTGGCTAAATAAGTATGAGTAAGGAGGATCAATGACACCTATCATCACACGACGACATCACTAGTACGTCGTCATCATCATTGGCTGTGTCCTCATAGGACTATTCGACAGAGATAGTTTTCAGACTGTGCCGCTACCTAGGTAATACTTTTTCTGACCTTTCAAAAAATAACTTAGTCGAAATTGAACTTAATTGTAAAGTATTACTTTCTAGTTTTTATCAGGTATGGGATCTTCATTTAATTGTCTCCCTTAAAAGTCCAGATGCATCACTATGAGTAAGGAACCAAATAAAATGTTCTAATACGATGACCATAAATTGATATTCAATTACAAACTCGTAATACAACATATGAAGTTTCGCCTGGGAGAGTAATTAAATATCTGAGTGAATATTCTTAAAAAATAGTGATACTACAAATTACAAAATTATAATTGTCGTGTTGTTAATGTAAACGCAAATTCATTTTCGCGCATACTGGATGTGCTCTGTGTCTTATGGTAGTATGTCGAGCAATACATACCGTATTCTGTTGTGAGAAGTGTATAAAAAAATTACTCATGGAGATAATTCAAACGGTTTTGGTTAGGTTAGTTCAGTGCATTTCGTAACTGTGTGTATAGTGTGTCACGACGTTTAATAAATTTTTACCAATTAGTAGTCATTTTTGGTCTCAAGCCTCCAACTTATCTTTACATAATTCTGTAAAGAGAATCTTTTGAGTACAGCTTAGTGATTTTTGTACTATTAATGAATTTTGGTTTTGCTGTATCAGTGTTCTCAGTGAGATGGAGAGTCTGCAACCTAATCGGTTCAACGCGCTTGATTATCACTTCGACTACACTTTAAGATGCGAATATACGGATGCTGATGGAGTTTTATGTGTGTACGGCTTGATGACGACCCTTTGAGCACAGTTTTAATGATCTGTCAGTTCATAATAGCTGTCTGCCCGTATGTACCGTGTAATACTAAGTCTTTATTGCACTTAAACCGCGTGTAATATTCAGGACGAGGTCCTGAGCTTTGTGTGTGTGTTAGGACAAAAGACTGGCTCCAGATTTGATGAAACTGTTTCATGAGCAGCCGAAATTTCAAAAGAAACAGAAGCCACAAAATAAACAACAACAAAGGCAGCGAACGAAAATAGTGGTGCAGCAACCACTTATGCTACAACATCTCACCCAGACAGAACACCTTCCACCAACACCATTAGAGCTGTTTCATCCAGAAGGTGTACTTTGGGACTCGTATTACAGATCTCTGTAGCTCCACACGTAGAGAAATTGCGCAAGAGACTTCGTTAGACATAGTATTTCCTGTTGGGTGCTACCCCAACATAACGCGTGTTGTTAGAAAAATTGCGTCTCTTCTCACTGAATCCGAATGTCTAGAACTGTCAGAAATTAATACTTTCCTCTCTAACCATTACGAGGGGGCATCGCATCTCATAGCAGCTAGACTCTTAATTTTTGATTATTGCAAAAAGTATCAGTCATTTGTTGCATGAGCAGTCGATTTCTAATGATAGACCCAAAAGTGTCGATTTGCGTGTGCAAACCAAAGATGTAAGGAGTCCAGTGTCAAAACGTTAATGAGTGGTGTAGTAATTATATTTGCAGCTGATGCAGAAGTTTGCGCATATGCATAGAAATTAATAAATTCTAGTCTCGAGGAGTTGGCAGCAATAGCAAGAAATCTTATCTCAAGTGGCAGATGCAGATGCAAGACGGAAATATCTTGACAGAAGCAACGTTCCGTAAAACCGCATGTTGTGGAAGCTTCCAAAGGCCGAATCGCGTCGCGCCAACAGTGCCTCACCTGAAATCTTTAGAGCTTAAAGTTTCTAACCCATTTGGTAAACCCAATTAGTAAATTAGTAAATTTTCTTGTTGATACCGGATCGCCAGTTTCTAAGAGGGATATTCGGAAAGTAAGTTCCGAACAGTCAAGAAAGGAGACCACTGTGAAAATCTAATAAAGCTTTGCACATATGTGTTCAACAGTGTCTCTAATATCCCTGTCGGTTGAATCAATTTGCTCTTTTGAGTTCTGAGCGCATGATGAGCACACAAAGATGTATAGAAAATAGTATCTCCCGCCAAGCATGAGGTCCTGGTGAGAGATTTCGACAGATGTTGTGCAGCCCACATTGCAGAATTGTCATACGGTACCTATTTCGTGACAATTCTTCGTCGCAATCTGCTGGGGCAATGAAAATACTCTTGCACCGTTTTCGATGAGAAGTGTTTGATCACCCGTACTACAGCCGGTAATTGGCTCCCTATGTGTTTCATCTCTGGTCACATTAACTAATAGCTATGAAGACAACATTTTCGCACAGACAATGAGCTACAGATGAGCGTAGAGAGTTGGTGGGAAGCACAGGCGGCTGCCTTCTATAACGAGGGTATTGGAAAGTTGGTACAACGCTACAACAAATCCATAAGTCGGTGTGGTGACTATGTAGAGTAGTGGCTGGAAGCTGTAGCTAATTGGTGCAGATAAAATATATCTGATTAACAGTCGGAACTTACTTTCCAAATAGCCCTAGTTTACAAATGAGGAAACCGATTTCCCACGACATAAGCCGAGATCACTAAATTTATAGTGCTGCAATAAAGGCAAATGCACAGTAACATCATTGCACAAGAAAGTCAACCATTCAGTTACTTTCTAGGCTGTGCGAAAACCGTAAGAACGAAACATTTTTGCGAAGTACGATTTTTAATCTTTTGATTTCAATAGTAGCAAACCCAAAGTATTACTCCCGAACAGGCCCTGGAGGCCCAACGGCATCACTGGATGCGGATATTAAAAGGCATGTGGTCAACACAGCGCTCTCCCGTCCGTATGTCAGTTTACGAGGCAGGAGCCACTACTTATCTATGAAGTCGCTCCTCAGTTTGCCTCACAATGGCTGAGTGCACCCACTTACCACCAGCTCTAGGCAGACCGGATCTAAGAGGTAGCCCAGCCCGATAGCTCATAACTTCGGTGATCTAACGGGAACCGTTATTACCACAGCGGCAAGGCCGTTGGATTTAAAAGTAGTAAAGGAGAGTTACAGTGTTCCAACAGTAGTACCACTAGATGATCTTATTCACTACACATTGAATTTTCACATTTATTTTCACCAGGTGTAGGGTGTACAAGTAATTATGTAGCCAACATTCAGGTAAAATCTTCTGCATCATCTCACTATTCTCGCTACCTTAGAAGTATATCAGTGACAGTAGTAATGGGAGATGATGTAAGGCTGGAATTAGACCGTCTAGTGCAAGAGGATATCCTCAAGACGTCATCAAGTCAGAAACTCTGGCGCGCTGATTACTTAGGGATGCCACACGTGAAATGCTCACTTGTGTGAAGCCTGTGTGTCAACTCAGTCAGCACCTCCCGCATTTGTTCCATGCTGGACCAAAGCCACAATGTAAATGAGAGGACGTACACGTGGGCTTGGTTAGACCACTCCTGTCACAGATATTCCTCACCTTAATGAATTCCCAATTCACAGATCATTCGAGTGCAAAATACTGCTGCAGGGTAAACAATAAATACATTGCAGGGTGCAGGGAATAACTGCTGTTTAAGAGTCCGTCAAACAATCATTTTGAGACAACGATCCTTAATTCTCATCTAAAATTTTTAATTATATCTACACATGGAAAGATGCTACGCAACCGATAACAGTGACACAACCTCCGAACCTCCAGAGAAGAAGCCGAGAGGTTCCTATGTGCCTTTGTGGTACAGATATGAAAAATGATGACAGGTTTAAAACACTGGATTTCCTGACTTCCTGCAGAACCACACCAATCAAACGACGCACTCCCGCAGATCTCATGCAAGCTTGGTGATACCGGACACTCCACGACCTCATATGACCTACAACACATTCATGCAGACCCATCTATATCCCAGTTACTATCTTACACAGAGATATGGTCTCGCTACTTCGGGAGAGTTTCAGTCCCACTACGAGACGAAATCTGAGCCCCCATGGGTGACAGAGGTTCACCGTGGAAGCCAATGGCACCATGCTGGTCCGGTGTACGAAAGAAGCCAGAGAGCTCCCACCTCCAACTAACAACTCCCACAACCACTGGTCTGGGGAACGGCTGAGTACGACTTTGGACGCCAACAGAGACAGCGAGATCGTTAGCTGGCGATATACCCTATCAAAGACTAAAGATAATAACTGCAATTAATAAGAGGCACACACAAGTGACCACATAGGCCTGGCTTCTGAAACCATGCAGTAATTAAAACTGGCCGCCGTGCCACCGTGAACTTACTTCGTATTATGCTGTGCTGTAATACCTACCTCAATGACGCTACCCATTTGTGATGAGGTTGATAATTGATTCTCTCTTAGACGGCTCTTTGGATTGTGAATACACAAATGCTGTTGGACTTTTCCACACACTGTTTGAATTCTTCCCTTACCGCGGTGGTTTCCACCTAGGGGTAATTACACGCTGATGGGTAAAGTGGAATTTTCTGTGGGTTAAAAATGAAAGGGTTCGATTGTGTTTTCGTGACGAAACTTAATTATTTTTGAAATATCGTCACCATGATTACCATTTCGTGAGATGGTAGTAGTATCACTGAGGGAGGTCGCACGGTTGTCAGTGCGTTGGGGTCGCATTCGGAAGGACGCTGGTTCATACTCCGACCGGCCGTGGTTCCCCTAACTCTCTCCAGGCGAATGCTAGGATGGTTGCTTCGGAACGGCCCGTCTCATTTCCTTTCGTAAACCTAGCTGATGACTGAGCTGTCGACAGTACGTTAAACTCTACTTCTCCTTCCATGCTTTCTTGTACACTATAGGTCAAAAGCTTTCTATTATTCATGATAAAAACTATATATTTTTATTACAATGTACAGATACACCGTACAAAAGAGAATAATTAATACTAATTCTCACTATTGTTAATAAGAATACTGTATAGTTTAAATTTTAGCCTCTTCAAAATATCCAGCCTTTGCCCCTCGAACAGTTGCTCAGACTCTGGTATTCCGCTGATAAGACTTTGTAGTGCTCTTGCAGATAGCGCTGTCCAGTGCGTCTGTAACTAATTCCACATACGTTCAACATTAGATGGCCTCGCTTTTCCTACTTCAGTGTCAAGTTCATCGCATAAGAGTTCAATGAGATTTAGGTTAGGTGACTGACTTAGTCAAATCACTTTCATCAGTCCCTCACATTTCACTTTTCTATTGACATACCCTCTGCAAAATTTAGAAGCCTGTTTGGGATCATTGCCCTGTTGAAGAACAAATCCATGACAAGTAAGTGTCATGCCAGATGTAACCTTCAGTTAATACTTGCTAGATCTCTGACTTTATCATCCTCAACCCGACCCTCCAACATGCCTCACCGTTGCCGTTACACCCTGACCCTTTATACGCTCTCTAGAAAGTCAACGGAAAAACATCCGACGATGTCTTCCAAATACCTCAAATTTAGATTCGTCCGGGAATAGCACCTGGAACCATTACCGCATCCTCAAATTCTTATGTTATTACGCCCATTACAATCTTTACACTTCAGTTTGTTTGCGTAAAAAAGTTTTCTGGCCTCTATACACCTCTTTAAACCTTGTCCACGAAGACGTAGTTGCACTGTTGATACATAGATTGGAGCTGCTCTCTTACTATTTACTTCCTTGCAAACTAAGGTGCAAATAACAGTTCTGTGTCGTTACTGAGTACACATATGAAATGATCTTCCCTATGTAATGTACACACCACTGGACTACGCCAACTTTTATTACTAATGTCCTACTAGAATAGCCTTCCTCAGACAGTGCTACAGCTACAGCTTGTTTCTCAATTCCAATCTCATGCTTGCGTTACATTGGGAGGTAACACAGTATGAACCTGACCATCTTAAACTTCTGTAGTCCTGTCTTTCTCAGTTGCGTGTAATATTACGGTATATTGATAATTTTTACTTATGGACCATCTGACAGCAACTGAATAAAACACAATTTTAGTGCCATGCACGTTTCGCCTTTATTTTCTGCAGGGCATCATCAGTGGCCTGGAATATGTACATATGTTTAAATTTTTGTCACTGTGCGTATAGGTTATATACATTTCTGGTAGTAGGTATTTCCTATTAAATAGTAATGTTTTGAACTGTACTTACAGGTTGCGTGGACAATTTCTTAAATATTACGCTCCTGTTGCATTTTTGGTTTGTTCTTCTTCTTATGAACGCCAATTTGCGGTTTTTTCCACAATTCACAGCACTATGCACTTAACGCTTATTTTAATGCAATGTTTTGGTTTCTGTTGCCGACTGTCAAATGTTTTCGCCAAAGATCGAATGTTGGTGCTAAACTTATGGGTGTAACTTTTGAAGTATCTGTGGTCTGCTCGTGCATGCATTTGTGTGTGCATTTGTGTATGTGTGTGTGTGTGTGAGTGTTTTTTCTTGTGACATTACTTTCAGTTTATATATTTGTGCTGTGTGTGTGTGTGTGTGTGTGTGTTTTGGTTTGATATATATATATTTTTGTGATGTGTGTGTGTGTATTCCAGATGGTGTGGGGAAGAGTTTTTTTTATGTTATCATTAAGTGTAGTAGGAAGCCTGTGCTGATGTGTGTTTGTTCAATTATCACATGTTTGTTTTCTGCTATGGCTTTCTGGATGTGGATGTTTTCTTGCATTTGTATCAGATGTTCCTCATGGTTGCTTATTGTCCTTATTTTCATTTCTTGTTCCATGTTTGTAGGATGATGGTTGTAGTGTTTTAACTGCTCTGCAAATGTGGAATGGTTTGTTTCAAAATTCCTGCATGGAATGCCTATGTATACTGCATCACAGTCCTAAAGAGACTGGGCTTCAAAATAGCATATAAGCCTGGGCTAACCCTTCAATCACACCTAAGCCAGCCAGCTACAAAGAGGGACCAATTTCAATAATCAGGAATATACAAACTTTAATGCCAAAGTTGTGATGCAGTATACATATGCATGACATGCAGGAATTTGAAAACAAGATACAAAGAACATATCAGATGTTGGAAGTATGAAACAAACCTTTCAACATTTGCAGAGCAGTTAAAACACTATAACCATCATCCTGCAAACATGGAACAAGAAATAAAAATAATGACAATAAGCAACCATGACAAATATCTCATACTAATGCAAGAAAATTTCCACATCCAGAAAGCCATAGCAGAAAACAAACATGTGATAAATAACCAGTCACACATCAGCACAGGCTCCCTACTACACTTAATTAAGGAAATTATAACATAAAACAAAGAAACTCTTCCCCACACCATCTGGACACACACACACACACACACACACATGCTCGCACATACACACAGCCAAAAAAAAACACACACACGCAGCACAAAAAATATATATCACACCAAAACACACACACACACACACACACACACACACACACACACACACACACACACACACACACAGACACAGAGAGAGAGAGAGAGAGAGAGATCACTCTCTCTCTCTCTCTCTCTCTCTATATATATATATATATATATATATATATATATATATATATATATATATATATGTCACAAGAAAAAACACTCACACACACACATACACAAATGCACACACAAATGCATGCATGAACACACCACAGATACTTCAATAGTTACACTCATAAGTTTGGCAATAACACTCAATCTTTGGCAAAAACATTTGACAGTCGGCAACAGAAACCAAAACATTGCATTAAAACAAGCATTCAGTGCATAGTGCTGTGGACTGTGGAAAAAACCGAAAATTGGCGTTCATAATTAGAAGAACAACACCAAAACTGCAATTTAAGAAATTGTCTACGCAACCTGTATGTACAGTTCAAAACATTACTAATTAATAGGAAATACCAACTACCAGAACTGTTTATAACCTATAGGCACAGTGACAAAAATGTAAATAAAATAGCTAACATATGTACACTTGACAGCAAAAAAAGTGGGTCACTGCCAAATGCAACCAACATAATGTAGCTGTGTTGCAGGTCCTCTAAACACCTAAACCCCACGGAGTACAGTCGTCTGACTACACACAATGGGTACCGCAGGAGACTACTAAGAGACCAAAGGTCTTTACGGCAGTCAGTATAAGCGTCAACAAAGCGTCATACAAAACATATTAGAAAACACGTTCTTAGCGATGAGACACCCCATAACACTTATAAACTAACCTTCATTACAACAAGTGACATTCCAAAACTTCTGAGAAAACGGGTTATTTTAAATATATCGTACAGTAGTCCTTAGTCAAAATTAAATATTTGAGACAATATATGGAGTTACAAAGCTGTAAGGTAATTGGAAAAAGTTTTTCCTCTCTAACAGGTTTTCCATCCACGTGCTGAAGATCGCTAAACGGCGAGTGGCTCTGGAAACTGGATATTGGACGAACCGGTAGAAAATCGCGATTATCAGCGACAAGCACACTAAAGAAATTTCAACATTAACAGCGAATCACCAGTAATATCATTGTTCTTGTAACATCAACCGCTACGTGTTCACAAATTTGAACTTTAAATGACAAGACCAACGTCGTCGTTCTGGACCGGGATTCTAACCCAGCACCTATAACTATTGCTAACTAAGCCAAGCTCTGTTTGTGCCTTATTGAGACCAGATCACTAGGCATAAAGAGGCGTGAAGTATATACTTAAGTTCCAGTATCAGTAATCAATTCAGATCCTGAAAGTAAATGACGAAAATGTTTGTACTGAACTATAAATCCTGTCATAACAGTTACAGTCCTGGGAACTAACCCCAACAACGTTTAATATGGTGTCATTCTCAAGGAACAAGGTATGCTCTTGTTTAAAATCGAAATTCCATCATATGGAGCTTTTGACAGGGATGTGAACCCAGCACGTAATCAGATTTTTAACGACGTACTGTCATGCTCGAAAGTATCCGAAGTACCGGGATTGCAGTTTTCCTGCTTCCCATGGAACCCACATAATGCAACTGTATAGCAGGTCCTGACTAGGCATAAAGAGAGTGATATACCTTGATTTTAGATAGCATCAGTTAACAAATATCAACTTTAAATTACATAACGTAAACATTTTTAACGGTCGCGAATTCCTACCCAGAAGCTATTGTCCCTGTTAACGAACTACGAGAGATGTTAAACACTGCTTCTACACAAGTAAATTACTTGAAATGCAGTGAGGTAAAGTTTTGTGATGGACAGGGAATCGAAACCAGAATCTAGTCGGATTGCTATCGAAGCACTATCAACTTTAACATACCGTATTATCTCGGCAGTAGCTAGATGTATTAACTAAAATGACGAGACAAAACATTAATTTTTTCCTTCCCAAGACTCCGACGCGGAACATATCGCTTTTATATTCTAGAGAAAAGGAACGTAAAGAATGGGTTTGTTACACCAGCAGCGACATGTGACCATGTGGAACTAGAATAAAGAGTTCTGTGGTGACTAGGAGTCGAACACCACAAATATCGTTGTTGATTACACACAAAGAGAGGTCAGTTACCGAATTATTCTCCACCAGAAGCTCGGAATAACATCCTTGAACTTACAGTGATTTCGCAAATACTTCTGTGTCTCACTGGGAGTCAAACGCGTCAGATATCGTTAGTGTTGACAACGATTGAAAATACATTAAAAATAAAAATTTTTATCCACCAGCAGATAGGTGTTTTCATGTTAGAGCTTGATAATACATAGTGAAATGTTTAGTGCTTCGCCAGGATTCCAGCCAATTCATGCGCAATATGTGGAGATGTTGAGGAATCTGCAGTTTTGAACAAACAACATTTGTAGTCGAGCTGTATTGTCACGAAGGGATCACATTCAGCGTTAAGGGCGGTCTGAGTTGCATTCCCAGTTCAGAACTAATTTTATCGACATACAGAAGCTCAAATAAAACATGGAATAAGAGTCCTGTGATCACACACAGGGTTTGTTTCGTCATTAGAAATAAATAACTGGTATAAGAAATGTTACTGTTGATAGAGTTTCTACATATCACAACTCCTTACTTTGTTGTGGTTCCACCTAACGGCTACTTGGTAGAGAAGGAATATCATGTTTAATGTGATTTTCAGACCACAACGCCATTACACCTTCTTCACTTGGCGTAGCCAGAAGAGAATAGATCTGCCTCTTTCTATAAAAAAAAAATCTGCAGAATTTGGAATCGAACCGAAACCATCATCACATGAAACTATCATCAGTCTGACAGACCACCAAACCCTCATCTCAATGACCTATTTCTCTATCATAACACCGTTGCGGCAAACAAGATGAGAATTCTGACACACAGGTTCCCTATAGTGGTTTGCAGGATGCTCAGTACCTTTATTTACTTGGTTGACCGAATCGCCATGAACTAGCTGCCTTGGCTACCCAGTGCATACATTCGAATCTATTTTGTAATCACCGAAATAAAATAACGTAACTGCCACCTACACAAAACTGCCAACAGTGTAGTTTGCAGAAGTTTAAATAGAAAGTGTTCCTTTCCATTTGAGCTACTCTATTGCGCTATCTGTTTGTTGAAACCATCGTGCAGTGCAAACGAAATGCTGTAACTGTCTGCCTCTCAGAAGTCTAGATCCGGCCATATGCATTATCTCACAGCACTGTGGAATGCCGGAGTTCTGGAGGAACTGTTGTTCACTTCCTGAGGTATTATAGCTACGTCACAGGTAGTAGCGTAACGGTAAGCGTCATGCACTGTTGGTAAGAGGTCGCGTGTTCTATTACATTCGCTACTCCTTTTTTTTTTTAAACGCAATTCTGCTGTCTGCTTAAGTTATCAATTTAATGGAACTTTGAACATAATTCTCTTCACTTCTCACCCCAAAATAGTCGCATGTGGAAAAAAGGCTAACTTATGCTTAATTTTGTTCTTTTCAGGTTTAATAGACGGCCAGGCAGCAGATGCGCTCGAAGCTTTTGTGTTATGTGTAGGTTAGTGCACATCATGCGAAATTAGTGAGAAAGGTATTTTCTACTTTATCTGTCGTCTGGTAGTGGCATTTTATTCTTCTTCAAACCTTGTTTGACAGCTGTATCTCAGTACAAGTATTCTACATTTACGTAATCAAGAAACTGCATGTGCATTGTCAGACTGTTATAGATAACATCAGGGAATTCGCATAAATCGTTCATGATTAATTTCTCTTTTATGTTTAGTATTGTTTTAACAACACTAAAAGAAACCTTACGAAAACTGTGCACTGTATTGTAAGAAATGAAATAAAACTACCCACGATAACCTTATGACGAAAGTAAGTCTGTTGTAACAAAACTGAGTATCTGTACACAAGCGTGTCTCTATCTCCACGAACTAGTAAAATACTACTCAATTAGATTTCGATAGGGTCTATGTTTAAATGATACGCTGTGTCATACTCAACAGGTATGCAAATGTGGCATTTAATAAATAAAGTTTAGTATTCCTAGAAATTCAAAATTTGCTTGTCAGCAGCGGAAAGAGGCGTTACCTGTTGTGCAGCATTGTAAGTTTTTCACCATTGCACTTTGAGCTGAAAGTATTTTCTTACGATTTGCTAATCGATGTTTGGTCTCGCTGCTTGTAGCTGTTACACTGAAGGGATAAAGAAGTTACATTCAGTGAGGCTGGTACCGCGATCCATAACAGTCGCGTTTCCAAAGGTCATCACCTCAACCCAAAGCTAGGGGATAGATATGGTTTGCGCCTTCGTCTTATGAGGCCAATAGTGGCTATAGCTCGTAAACCGCTATTTACAGGACGAGATTAGCTGTGTTGCCACCTTCAATGACTCTGCTGGACTGAAAAGCGTAAATTTACAATCTTCTGTAACACCTCAAACGATAACAACTCAGGTTATTCAAAGGAAATGGAGGAGACCTAGAGAAGGCTGCAGTCTTGGGAAAAGGGAAGAAATGATTGAACTATACTGTTCCGAGAGATTTAGATTCTCGAAAGAGGAGATACGAATTCGAATCACAGTCCAGCGCCCAATTTTTCAACGTCTCTAGTTCAGTCAAGTACAATTAAAAATATGAGCCCTGTTCCTTTAGACGGCTATCAGTTCATCAAATAAAATAAAATTTTCTAATGTAAGTAAGGTTACTGGTGACAGTATTTCCGTATACCCTGACCTCCACCTATGTGATTTTCTAACGTTTGGAATGAAGGAACGCGATGTTTAATACGGATTCTGGATTATAACAGCTTTCTTTAGAGGCTACCAGCGGTAAAGTAAATATGTTTGTGCGACTTAAAAGTAAATGCCTTAACCCACGCATTGCACTTGTGATAGTTCGTTCCACCAGACCATTGTGGCCACATTTCCCAGCCCCAGGAGTGTGCTGTAACAGATGATGTGCTTAGCTTACTAAACTAGTCAAACTAGTCATGGTGGGAAAAAACGCGAGTCTATTAAATGGTTTAGCAGAAGCATGCTTCTGACGTGGAGATTATGCTATTCTCGTGTCAGCAGGATGTCATAGCCTCGATTTGAAGTCATTTTGAAATTTTCACTAATTCAGGAAATTTCTTAGTTCGAGAAAATCCACTGTGAAGTGTGAAGTTACCGGATAATTCAATTATCACCGTCATTATTAGTATAATTTTCTTCATACTGCAGCTGGAACACTTGTACTTGAAGATCATGTAAGTCCGTTTGGTCACTATAGAAGTAGTCGCCCAAGAACAAGTTCTTTCCCTGTCTACGGAATCCTTTTTATGTTTATATCAAACATCAGCAATTACTCGTAGATCACATAAAAACTAAAGTAATTGATGAAGACGTTACTTGATAACGAAAACGCGCTGCCTTTCTTCATTTACTTGCGCCTAGAAACGACTGTTGAATACTGCCAAACTAAAAGTAATGGGACCTTACTGCCTTCCAATATACGTCGCTGTCGGTTCTTCCATATGATTTGGTCGACGTGAACTGTTTCAAGTTGTGTATGACAGAGAATGTTTTAGAAAATCAATTGTTTTCCTTTGCAATAAACAGAAATATTTTCATTCTAATCTGTCGAAGTCAAAAATTTTCGCAATATTAGTTCACATTTAATATTCGCTTCCATAAAGTAAGGAAAGTATTTCACAGTGGCAAAACCCGCATCCGACTCACTGTCCTTAAACTTGGTCGCTGGCCATAAATTCTAGCTCAAAGTGTCGCCAGTTTAAGTAACCTAATGTAGCGAAGACTGTTTGCCAGTACTCCTTCTCACCGGAAAATATGCAATTCACTCATTGGGCCCCATAAGTACACTGTAACAGTAATTTCTGTGTGTATGGAATTCATACGGATTGTAGAATTTAGTGGTGCTCTCTCTTCCACTTCTGTGTACAATATGCCTGACCTAAACAGGCCCTTTATCATTACAGGCCCTGGGCGGTGCAACATCATATTGACAAGAGTAATGTGCTTATACTGACAACTTCCTTGTTCGTTTTATCCGGTTTTGTAATCATTTAATTAAAACAACATGACCTTCAAGTGGAAGACATTTCGTCACCCTTTTCCTTCTGTGAAATTTGTGAGTAAGCTTTTTGTCTTCGGACCAGCGATATGCGGCTGAACGCGGCTGGTAAACGATTTACAAACCACGATTTAGTGCCGTTAACACGATTTCTTTAAACACTGGCGTAGCTGAATGAATTCAGTTTCTTATTAAATCGTCTTATGCAGCAACGTTCAATGATATCTCAAATAGGAAAAGCTCTTTATCCCGGTACGAAGGTTGTAAAACAAACTTCCCATAGTTTGTGTCAGGTTGATCTTTTCGTCTGATAGCACTGCGTTAGTATTTTGTGTAAGAGGTATTAAAGTAGTGTTCCTGTAGCTGTGGGAATCATTGG
Source organism: Schistocerca gregaria (assembly GCF_023897955.1). NCBI lineage: Eukaryota > Metazoa > Arthropoda > Insecta > Orthoptera > Acrididae > Schistocerca > Schistocerca gregaria. The sequence goes on along the minus strand of NC_064926.1, from coordinate 171,735,863 downwards.
TAGAAAACGAGTTTCACACCAATGGGTACAGTACTGATAAATATCCAAAATGATTATCAACCTAAGTCTGCGTTCTTTCACAAACAGACGCGTATTTGTAGTACTGAAGCTAGACTAGGTATCCTTGTCTTCCTTGAGTGGGCATTGGAAGGCGTTTACACACAGGTATGCGAGGGTAATCCAAAAGGTAAGGTCTCCTAAGGGACACGCAAGTACCAACACAGGCACAAATGAGAGATCGTAAATTTTAATGGCAAGCAGAAACCACAGTGTTGTCTGCATGGTGGCAGGGTGATAAAGAGCAAGGCTATGGATACGAAGGTCTCAGGTTCGATCCCTCACCATTCCCACGATTTTTATGTGCCGTTTTGTACATATTTCCCCTGGGGTAGTGTTTGTTGATGTTAAAAATACCGAGTTGCACTGTTGTCCGAAATCCACGTAAAACTGTAGGTTCCCCTATTAACTGCCTAGCTAAGTCAACTCAAAGGTCGGATGAAAGCAACAGCATACCACCTCCAACAAGACCGTAACTATTACAGCATTGCGGTGTTCAAACCACTCTTGCGGCTGATGACTGCTTTACTTTCTATGGGTTCCAAAACTAATGATCTTCGGGTTATTAACATTTTTGTGTTTTCATGCTGTAGCTTTCATACCAGTAAACGTAAGTAACCGGCCGAGCACTGTCACCGTTCGAGTTGTCAAGGAGGTAGACGACGATGCAGTCGACCCCAGTTACACTTTTGGTCATGGCTATGTTTCAGTCGAATAGCTCTATGGGCCTCTCTGCGTATTTCAGGATATACTTTTATAGACTCGGTACGCTTCCAAATCGGTATCTGATAGAGCTGTATTTGGCAACATGAATCAGATATGTTTTCCGTGCAATATATCGGACAACACTTAAGTGCAGAGAGATTTCGTTTATGTGTTGCGCATGGTTCCAAAAATATTTGTGTTTTGCTTGCTTCTGTGATAGGTTTCACCCCACTGAATGCGAGCAAGCTCACGAAAATACTGTCAATTGCTGGAATTACGCAATAACACACTTAAAAGTTGTATTTTTGCATTATGTATCCCGATGAATATAACTGTAAACAGGTTATATGCCTAGTTGCTTATTATCGCGCATCTCGATGCTTTCCTGAAAAAATTAAAATAAAAATAAAGAGAGAGAGAGAGAGAGATTGAGAGAGAGAGAGAGAGAGAGAGAGAGAGAAGTAGAAAACATAAATGTATTTCAAATATCAGCTCAGTGACGCCATGTTCGTCTCGTGATGTAAAGCAAGGATAGTTGATAGGTAATATCTCGTTGTACTAGCGATATGTATGGCTAGGGGGTTCTTTGTTTTCTCTCTGCAAACAACTAGAACAGAATTCAGTAACAAAGTGGTAAGAACACCTACTGAGCGCGCCAATTAAACACTCAACCATTCTTGGTTATTTTGTTAATCGCCTATAATGCAGTAAACATCCTTCATTATTGATTTGTGTTTAATACCATTGTTATTGTTATTCGTCACCCCACAGCAGCTTTCCTATCACTCATTGCCACCGATGCACGTAACGAATGGATCAAGATGAATGGAATGTGGGATGTTTCGTCACGGAGAATATAAACATTTATCTCGGAGTCTTGTGTCAGGGTACCATGAAAATCTCAGTAAGAGCAGACGACAACGGGATGCCGGTGATACAGGCAATAATATCCAATTATTTATGTCGACTAAACACCATGACGACAGACAAATTGGCATCTCACTGTATTGTGATTATAATTCGTTACCTTTTTGCGGCCTCATTTTAATACCTCGTGGGAGCAGACATAGTATTTTGCTTTTTGAACACCGAACAATAACACACAAAGATAGTAGATGGAAGGATACAAAGAAAACATCAGACTCATGGGTGCGGATCCAGTTCATCATAAGAAGACTAAACAAGAGGGAAACATTACAAAAGCAATGAATACTCAGGTTAGTATACATTATTTGTATAGATCTGAAGATGACAAAGCGCAGATCTCCACAGTGACCGCATCTGCCCTTTAGTTTCTGTGTTAATGTGCATAATTTTTAGTTTCCTCTCTTCTGAATTATGAAATGAATTGATTATTACGTAGTACTGAATAATTATTACATTATACAAAAGCTTCGAGACGCATCTGCTGCCTGGCCGTCTATTAAACCTGAAAAGAACAAAACGACGCAGAAGTTAGCCTTTTTTTCCACATGCGACTATTTTGGGGTGAGAAGTGAAGAGAATTATGTGCAAAGTTCCATTAAATGGTTAACTTCAGCAGAATTGCGTTTTAAAAAACGGTAGTAGCAAATGTACTAGAACACGCGACGTCTTGTCAACAGTGTGCTGGGTTTACCGTTAGGCTACTAGCTGTGACGTAGCTCCAACACCTCTGGAAGTGAATAACAGTTCCTCGAGAACTTCGGCATTCCACACTGCTGTGCGATAATGCATATGGCCGGATCTAAACTTCTGAGAGACAGACAGTTACAGCATTTCTTTTGCACTGCAGGATTGTTTCAACAAACAGATAGCGCAATAGAGTGGCTCAAATGGAAAGGAACACTTCCTATTTAAATTTCTGATACTACATTGTTAGCAGTTCTGTATAGGTAGCAGTTACGTTATTTTATTTCGGTGATTACAGAATACATTCGAATGTATGCACTGGGTAGCCAAGGCAGCTAGTTCATGGCGATTCGGTCAACCAAGTAAATAAAGGTACTGAGCATCCTGCAAACCACTATAGGGAACCTGTGTGTCAGAATTCTCATCTTGTTTGCCGCAACGGTGTTATGATAGAGAAATAGGTCATTGAGATGAGGGTTTGGTGGTCTGTCAGACTGATGATAGTTTCATGTGATGATGGTTTCGGTTCGATTCCAAATTCTGCTGATTTTTTTTTTTTATAGAAAGAGGCAGATCTGTTCTCTTCTGGCTACGCCAAGTGAAGAAGGCATAATGGCGTTGTGGTCTGAAAATCACATTAAACATGATATTCCTTCTCTACCAAGTAGCCGTTAGGTGGAACCACAACAAAGTAAGGAGTTGTGATATGTAGAAACTCTATCAACAGTAACATTTCTTATACTAGTTATTTATTTCTAATAACGAAACAAACCCTGTGTGTGATCACAGGACTCTTATTCCATGTTTTATTTGAGCTTCTGTATGTCGATAAAATTAGTTCTGAACTGGGAATGCAACTCAGACCGCCCTTAACGCTGAATGTGATATCTTCGTGACAATACAGCTCGACTACAAATGTTGTTTGTTCAAAACTGCAGATTCCTCAACATCTCCACATATTGCGCATGAATTGGCTGGAAGCCTGGCGAAGCACTAAACATTTCACTATGTATTATGAAGCTCTAACATGAGAACACCTATCTGCTGGTGGATAATAGTTTTTATTTTTAATGTATTTTCATTAGTTGTCAACACTAACGATATCAGAAGTGTTTGACTGCCAGTGAGACACAGAACTATTTGCGAGACCATTGTAAGTTGAAGGATGTTATTCCGAGCTTCTGGTGGAGAATAATTCGGTACCTCTTTGTGTGTAGTCAAAACCGATATTTGTGGGGTACGACTCCTAGTCAGAACTGAACTCTTTATTTCTAGTTCCACATGCTCACATGTCGCTGCTGGTGTAAGAAACCCATTCTTAACGTTCCTTTTGTCTAGAATATAGTAGCGACAAGTGCCGCGTTGGAGTCTTGGGAAGAAAAAAAATGTTGCGTCTCATCATTTCAGTTAATACATCTAGCTACTGCCGAGAAAATACGGTATGTTAAAGTTGATTGTGCTTCGATAACAAACCGATTAGGTTCTGTGTTCGAATCCCTGTCCAACACAAAGCTTTACCTCACAGCATTTCATGTAAGTTACTTGTGATGAAGCAGTATTTAACATCTCTCGTAGTTCGTTAACAGGGACATTAGATGCTGGGTAGGAATTCGCGACCGTTAAAAATGTTTACCTTATGTAATTTAAAGTTGATATTTGTTACCTGATACTGTCTAAAATCGAAGTATATCATTCTCTTTATGCCTAGTCAGGTATGACTTTTAATTTTCGACTGTCACGAAATATTAGTTTGCATGGCCTGGGTTTGAATCCGTATGCAGAACGAGTCAGTTCGTCGTGTCATTTGAAGTTCACACACATTCGCAACTAGCTGGTCGTGAATGTCATTTTGTGTTAAATAACAAGTATGGTATGTTACCTTGAAGAGGAAGTCATGAATACATCGAACTTACTACGTGCATTACCTATCTGACGTAATGTCATTTATTGCAATACATGTGAGCTTACAAGCCTTAAGGACTTCCTTATCTGTGATGAGGTGTTCCCTGATATTTGTAGTGTCATGGTATTATTGTACATCTTGAGGTATTGCGACACAGAGCAGTTTTTTGTATTGGTGATTTCTTGGAGCAATTTTCAATAGTCTAACGCCTGTACCAAATAGCGATTAGAGGATCTGCTAGACAGCTGCGGTATGTAGGTCGCATGGGAATTAGGTGAAACCCAATTCAGGTTGTTCGAATACTTTTGAGCACGACTGTACATAAAATCAGAAGTTAAATATCAAATGTTTTCACCAATAGCGAAATGCTGGAACCTTAATTGACGATAGAATTGTTTTTGCCTGACTGGGATTCAAACACAGCATCTAGCATCGTCGCTTCCTAGCCTGGGACAGGTGATAAATAGGTGTTGTTGGTTCACCAGTAGCGAGATGTGCGAATTTTTAGCTAGACATCAGGCGACGAAAAGTTCTGTGCTGATTGGAATTCAAACCCCTCACATGTGGTCATGAAGAAATTGTAACTATCAAATTCTTTTCCAATAATAGCTAGGAATGGCATGATTGTACTTTCAATGATGTGATGGATAATACTCTGCTGGCTAGAAGTTGAATCCACACCATGTCGTCGTTGGTGATCACAAAGAACACAACGCCACAGCCAAATCCGTTTTCACCAGTAGGATGGAGAGGAATGTTTGAATTGAAAAGATATAAGGAAACGTTTGATCTTGCAATGTTGCGATAAAAAGCTGTGGCTGTGAGTTGAAATGAACACATTACAGCAGCCAACGCAGAAGAGACGTTGAAAATGCATGTATTTTTCACCAATAGTTCGGAGTGCACATGCCTTGGCTTGAAATTAAATAATGAATATTTTGTGCTGATCAGGATTCGAAACCAAATAGGTGCCTTTCGAGGACGGCTAGAAGAGTTTGCAATCTTCTGGAACACAGTGAAATCGAATTATAATCCCAGTCCGGCACCACAATTTTCAACGTCTCAGTTTCAAATAAAGTAAGAGCCTTGTGAACTTACATGACCATTGGCTCATTAAATGAAATACGTTTTCGACTTTACGACGGCTTGTTCGTGACAGAGTTTCTGCCTTACGAGGTTTCTCCATCTGTCACAGCTCAAACGAATGCCCAACGGCAGCGAAGGGATGTTATCTTTACTGCGGATATTGAACTACGGAGTATAGTGGCGTTCTGCACTTGGCGTTACTAGGGGTGAAGGAGAGCTACTTGTGTGTGTTAAAAATCTACGCCTGACGTGAGATGTGAACCTAAACGTTTTACACATCAATACAAGATTAATCTCTCAGGCCACAGGACCCCCTGCCAAGCAAATAATTATGAATTGCAGAGTATTTATTTAGATATAGATGCAGATGTCAAGGGACGCGTAAGAGAAAGGATGGGGGGAATGGATTGAAGTGCAGAAGCGTGAAATGCTTGCAAAGTATTGCTTACTTAGATGTGTGCCACAGTTCGTTTTATCTTAGGACCGAGAAATAAGGAAGGACTGTTCTCAGAACGAAGAATGGGTTATAGAGAAGGGGAGATAAAAGAATACGGTTTCATAGGTGGTGAGATGAATGATACAGAGTAAAGACAGCAGCAATTAAAAGAGAAAATGTAGCGTCATTGGAAACTGCTAGATTCGTTAACAAAGTTTTGGGGGAGTGTAATAGAAGGGCACTTGCGGCGATAGTATCAGAAAGAGACTGTGTAAGAGAGAATAGAAGAGATATTAACAACGAGTAAACATAAATGTTCAAATGTGTGTGAAATCTTATGGGATTAACTGCTACGGTCATCAGTCCCTAATCTTACACACTACTTAACCTCAATTATCCTAAGGACAAATATATACACTCATGCTCGAGGGAGGTCTCGAACCTCCGACGGGACCTGCCTCACAGTTCACGACTGCAGCACCTCAGACCGCTTGTCTAATCCCGCGCGGCGAGTAAACATAATATAAAATCATTGGCGTATTGTGTGGAGGACGGAGGGTGTATTCATGGATGGAGGGGAAGAGAGAGACGTATTTGAAATAACAAAAACTACTGTGACAGAGTCCATCTACGCTCATTAGTTTGTAAGTATGTAGACAGAAGAAACCCACTTGAATTAAAAGGGAAACTCAAAGGAATGCTAACCCATATTATATCTTTCCTGTTGCCACGCGATCTTCTACTAGCTCCCAATGAGGAAAAATGACGAGAAAGAAGACATAACAAAACATTTTCAGGACTCTAATATTTTATGCAGAATCCTTCATTATTTTGCACTTCTGCCACACGTCTTGGCATAGAATGTATAAGCCGTCGAGCGTGACAGCCTGAAGAGGCAACTTCCTCCCAGGCTTCCAGGACGCAGTCCCAAAGAGTGACCGCAGTAGTTGGTTGGTTTCGTGGCCAGTTCTCTGTTAATGTTCTGGTGACCTCAGCCCACATGTTTTCCATGGACTTCGTATCAGCTGCCCGTGGCGGACAGTCCATGACGTTGACGCCAATCGTGGAGAGCCGTTGCTGAACAAATGCTGACTTGTGAATGGGAGAATGGTCCTCTTCCAATGTGACGTCCTCTTCTGCGTACAGCATTCACACTGACGGAAGCATCACATTTTCCAATATGTGGGCATACTGCGCGCTTTTCAGAGTTTCTTCTATCCTGTGAAGAATTCCCGCCCCTCTCGTAGAATTCCAACCCCAGCAGGTAACAGATAGCCGGCCACTTCTTCTCGTCGTGGTTACATATTCGCGTCGATGGCGAGTCCCTTGCGGTCTGTAAACGATTCGTGGACCGTCTTTATTGGTGGAAAACACCTTCTCATCGGTGAAAATGATGTTGTCCCAAAACGCCCTCAGATGGAGCTCCGCAAATGCTAGCCGGTGTAAAACGTTGTCTTCGCTGAGCTCTTGTTTCACGGCGGATCGTCGTGCATGCAGTCCAGCGTCCCTCAGCCTTCGGCGAATCGTGTCACTGCAGCCGGGGAACTTGGTCTCCCGCCGCAACTGCTCGGCGTTCAGAAAGGGATATTCTCTGCTCCTAGACACTAGGTCCGTCTTCCCGCTGTGAGATCACTCTCTTCCTGCCTGAGCCAGGAGGCCTGTTGGTGGTGCCTCTTTCAAGGCAGATCCTCCACCAACTCGTTGCAGTGGTATGTGGTACGCCATACCGTCAGCCAGCTTCTCTGATGGATCATTCTCCTTCCTCAATGAGAGCGACGACTCTACCTCGGCCGGCAGGAGTGGCTGAGCGGTTCTAGGCGCTTCAGTCTGGAACCGCGCGGCCTCTACGGTAGCAGGTTAAAATCCTGCCTCGGGCATGGATGTGTGTGGTTAGTTAGGTTTAAGTAGTTCTAAGTTCTAGGGGACAGGTGACCTCAGATGTTAAGTCCCACAGTGCTCAGAGCCATTTGAACCATTTTTTGACTCTACCTTGAATAGACCTTTACCAGTGAGCCATTACGGCAGACAGCCCGCTCTTATACCGATTCCAGGAGAGCAGGTAAATATATTTACGTCAAACGGAAAGGCCGAGACAGAGGCATGCGGCGCAGCCGTGCTGGCTCGTTCCGGGCTGTTGGCCCACCAACGCCACCTCCAGCTCGCTCACTTCCGTCTAGCCTCGGCCAGCTTAGCTGGCCCGTAGCTAGCGAGCCGCGGCTAGTGCAGACCCGGGCCGCATGGCCACGATCACCCCTTCAGGATCAAAAGTTATGTTGTGGTTGGCAGGAGAGCCCACACAGGATTACTAAAGAAGGCCGAAATGCACGCGTTTTAGCTCACGCAGGCTGGCTTGAGGTCTGGAACATGACAAGGGAATTAGAATTGAGAAAAACGGACGTAACTGGTGGAATACTTAACTTTAATCCATTAATGACGAACGTCGCTCTTTATGGTACATGATTCACAATATCAATAGTGCGGATACTGGCGTCTTGCTAGGTCGTAGCAAATAACGTAGCTGAAGGCTATACTAACTATCGTCTCGGCAAATGAGAGCGTAGAAATCAGTGAACCATCGCTAGCAAAGTCGGCGGTACAACTGGGCGAGTGCTAGGAAGTCTCTCTAGTCCTGCCGTGTGGCGGCGCTCGGTCTGCAATCACTGATTGTGGCGACACGCGGGTCCGACGTATGCTAACGGACCGCGGCCGATTTAAATGCTACCACCTAGCAAGTGTGGTGTCAGGAGGTGACACCACAAGTTACACCTAACCTACCAAAGTATGTAGTACAAACTAACGCAGCTACAGCTACTATGCCATAACATGTGCAGGCACACCTACAGTTGACGATTTATTCAAATATTTCACGAACAATACTTAAAAAAAACTATTCATTTTAAACATAGCTACCACAAAATACAATAGCATGACGCAGGAAACTATACTTTCTTGTAAGCGCTGTGCATTACATGTAGCCATAAGAAAACCTGTATTCAACCACGTCAACTAAGCGGAATGTAAAAGTAAAGAGGTTAGGCGGGAGCTTCTCCAAATAATAGTATATACTTAGTATATAATACACGTTTTGTGCACTTATAACATGTACTCAATGTCTGTGAAACAATACATGCTGCACGACGGAAATTATTTTCCGCTGAGGCACTTCGTTTACATTTCAATGACACACGACTACTAGAGAACATTGCTCTTTATGGCAGTGAATTAACTTGTAAATTAACATCATGATATCGCAGGTATTAGGCAACACGTTGCTATGGATGAGTAAGACCTTAAGGTTTGCAACTAAACATGATAATCCTAGCTACTACTGAATATGAAGTTGATTATTAACGTGTCTTCATAACCATGTGTGCGGCGTTCGGCCCTCAGTCAGCATAGACGTTTTCGTCGCCTTATTTCTAGTTAAACGTGTGCACATCTCGCTGATGGTGGACCAACATTGAACATTTCTCGTCTGTTCCTGGTTAGACAACGACGGCGGTAGGAGCCGGGTTCGAATCCCGGCCAGACAATACAACTTTATTCGTCATTTAAGGTTCGAACCCTACTACTGGTGGCAAACTGTGATACCTACATTCTGATTTTAGGTACTTATTGAACAATCCGATTAGGTGCTGAGTTCGCATCCTTGCCCCAGCATTACACGATGGCATTTCAATTTTAAACATGTGCATCCTTTATTTCTTGACAATGCAACACTATACAACGTCTTTCGAGGTTAATTACCGAGAAGGTAATTGTTATGTTAGGGTTCCAGCTTTCGTACAAACATTATCGTCATTTACGTTCAGGTTGAGAATTGATAACTGATACTGGTGCAAACGTCAATATTTGACGTCTCTTTCTGCCTAGTGATAGAGTCTCTATAAGGCACAAAGCTTTGCTTGGTTAACAATGGCTTTACGTTCTGAGTTTGCATCCGGATCCAGGACAAAGACGTTGGTCATGTCATTTGAAGTACAACGTCGTGTACAAGTAACTGTTGATGAGTAATGTGAACGACGATATTACTTGTGATTCACTGTTGAAGTTGGGGTTTCAATACAGTGGTTGGCACCGTTAATCACGTTTTCTCTTAACTGCTTAATATTACACAAAGTTGATGCAAAACCACTGCCCGTTGAACGTTGAACGACGTTGAGCATGTGTTGGGTAAACCTTTTAGACAGAAAAGAACTTGTTACCAATTGCCATACAATTTTATAAATCGATATACTGTCTCAAATATTTAATTGTTCCTAAGGATTACTGAATGATTTATGTGACAAAACTAGTTATCCCATAACATTTGAAATGTCACTTATTGTAATTAAGTTTAGTTTACAAGCGTTAAGGACTGTCTGATCTCTTCTGTACTATCGTGGTGTTACTTTACGTCTGGACGGACTGTCATAAAGACCGGTGTTCAGTAGTAGTCTCTAGCGGTACCCATTGTGTGCCTTACAATGACTGTACTGTGGAGGGTTGCGACTATGTGCAACACAGATATGCTATGTTGGTTGCATACATTCTGGTGCAGCCTACATGTTGCAATACAGGGGTGACCCACTTTTTTTGCTGTTGAGTGTACATAATCCAGGCCACCGATGATGCCTTGCTAAAAGTAAAGGCGAAACGCGTATGGTACTAAAATTGTGTTTTATTCAGTTGCTGTCAGACAGAAGTAAAAACTATCAATATACTGGAACCTGACCATGTATACAATTGCAATGCTGGACGTACACAATGTACAGGCTTCCAGTTTCTCTCGTTTCAGAAGTAAGGAATCCTGCAATCAAGTGATTTACAAAACATTAGTTCTAACTGTGGCGCACACATTTTCGTTTCAGTACTTTAAACAGGGTGCATCATGAGGGTGAAGGAAATGTCGGTAGGCAGATGAGTGGTGCAGAGTAATATTTTTTTTTTTTTTTTTTTTTTTTTTTTTTTTTTTTTTTTTTTTTTTGCTACAAGTGTTGATGACTAGCTTTCCTTTCTGAGAAGCAGCTAAACGCAGCACTCGCACTGCTCTGAAAATTGCTTCATCATTGTACAAAAAAGGTTATTTGAAAAGTATCAACTGTCTCATTCACTCATTACTTTGTGGCTTAACAAAACACTTACAGAAACTAAATAACACTTCTCTTTCTTCATTTTAAAAATGAAAATGTTCTAATACAATGAGTTTTCTTTCTAGACTTTACTTAGGTGTAAATTTTAATGATGGTGGAGAAGAGTGACGTTTTGTGGGTGGGGGGAGGGGTAACAGCTAATATCTGATTACTACCAAGGTTAATGGACTCAGTAAGGCAGAAATCCACTGACTTAATGTGTATCTACAATATTATGATGACCTGGCGGCAACTTGTTTTGTGAACGTCGAATCATAGATCTGAATCTATACTCACAGTGTAATAATGAGCGTTTGTTAGACTGAAGTTCTCTTGGTTTGATAAACTCGTCTCACATTTTTCAGCTCGTGGAGCAATCCAGAATTCCCATATCGCAATCTAATTTTATATTATTTGAAGCATTATAACTCGTCCTTTATAAACTTCGTCTGGAATAATATAAATTACGCAGCTTTTGTACAAAAATATGGGGTGTGATCATTGACAAGCAATTCGTTATTAATGTGATTTTCATTGCCAGTATCAATTATTAACTAAATCTCATTTCGCGATTAGATAATTTGCGTAAGGCCTGTGGCTTCGTACGATTCCGAAGGCTGTTCCGGAAGAGATATATTGCAGACGTTAGAATGACCCTAATGGCAAATAAATGATCGCCAGAGAACAAATGTTTCTTGAGAGGATAATACCTAACTTGACTTTTAGCTGTGCTGTACTCTTCTGAAAATTCCTACCACTCTAAAACACTAATGAAGGAAATCGAAAGGACTGTGAATGATATGCATAACGACCTTGGTCGTCTTTGCGTGTATTTTTAGTTTTGTATATCGGTAAAGAACTTTTCGTTATCTAATGAACTACTAAACCAGGTTTAGTATACAGTGAATAACTGATGTTATTCCAGAGTATTCAGCTTTTCAAACTATTCTCAAACCTAATGTAAAGCAAGAGATATCAATGCTAACTGGTCTTATAGGTTACTGCAGTTCTTACATTCAGTTTGACAAAATAACATTTGGGATGGTTCTTATAAGGTTACCTGCTGACAGGGCATATTTATGTACTTGTTATTTGAATGCAGATTATTCGAAATAACACATTTAACACAAATCCCACAGCAACGGGGCGCATATAACTGATGTAAATAGTAATGTTCCAGAATCATATAGGTTCTCCGAACGCTTTCAGTAGGACCTGTGTTAGAACTAATTGTAATAAATTGTTTCCCGAGTTCAAAATTCATAGTTTCCGAACTAATATAAAGCCCGTGATCTATCACCGGAGTAAATCAGTTAATGTTTCCTGCTTTATAAGAACTAAGTTGGGTCACATTTCCATTACCGAAGATATACCCACGGCATTCGTTTTATAGGCTCACATTAATATAATGTCCATATTACTCAAATATTAACGCGTTTTATCTCACCTTGTACCCTTAGTCTAATCAGGGTGGTAGTGCAACATGTACAACTCTCTGCCACACACTGAATGAATCGTAACAACTGATAATCAATATCTAACTAGTTTTCGATCCCAGATTTTCTACACTTCTCGAATAGTTGCCTTAACTACTGAATTATGCGTACATGTCTCTATTCTGGGTCAAAATTGCATTGACACTGACATTCTGACACATGATTTCCCAATTGCAAATCACCGTTCTCTCAGGTTATTTTCGACAGCTCAACCAATGACCTAATGTGATTAGAGTAGGACCGAGGCTTACCCTGCTACATGAATAAAATAGTACATCAAGATTGGAGCACCGATCAGACTCATATTTTTCATTGTCATTTTAAATTAACTCATTACAATGAACGTGCAGAGTTTTCTTGCTTGAGACCCCAGCATCATCCATCTTCATACAGACATTAATTTCCTCCTAATACATTTAATTCATCTCATTATCATACTACGTTCTGATACAGCGAATTATGTTCACCTTTTCGGTTACGATATCGTGTTGTTTGTTGTCGTTTTCAGTCCTGAGACTGGTTTGATGCAGCTCTCCATGCCACTCTATCCTGTGCAAGCCTCTTCATCTCCCAGTACCTACTGCAACCTACATCCTTCTGAATCTGCTTAGTGTATTCATCTCTTGGTCTCCCTCTGCAACTTTTACTCTCCACGCTGCCCTCCAATACTAAATTGGTGATCCCTTAATGCCTCAGAACATGTCCTAAAAACCGATCCCTTCTTCTCGTCAAGTTGTGCCAGAAAACTTTTCTTCTCCCCAATTCTATTTAATACCTCCTCGTTAGTTATGTGATCTACCCATCTAATCTTCAGTATTCTTCTGTGGCATCACATTTCGAAACCTTCTATTCTCTTCTTGTCCAAACTATTTATCGTCCATGTTTCACTTCAATACATGGCTACACTCCATACAAATACTTTCAGAAACGACTTGCTGGCACCTAAATCTATATTCGATGTTAACAAATTTCTCTTCTTCAGAAACGCTTTCCTTGCCATTGCCAGACTACATTTTATATCATCTCTACTTCGACCTTTGCTCCCCAAATAGCTAAATTCCTTTACTACTTTCAGTGTCTCATTTACCAATCTAATTCCCTCAGCACCACCTGACGTAATTTGGCTACATTCCATTATCCTCGTTTGGCTTTTGTTGCTGTTCATCTTATACCCTCCTGTCAAGACACTGTCCATTCCGTTCAACTGCTCTTCCAAGCCCTTTGTTGTCTCTGACTGAATTACAATGTCATCGGCGAAACTCAAAGTTTTTACTTCTTCTCCATGAATTTTAATACCTACTCCGAATTTTTCTTTTCATTTCTTGACTGCTTGCTCAATATACAGATTGAATAACATCGGGGAGAGGCTACAACCATGTCTTACTGACTTCCCACCAACTGCTTCCCTTTCATGTCCCTCGACTCTTATAACTGCCATCTGGTTTCTGTACAAATTGTAAATAGCCTTTCACTCCCTGTATTTTACCACTGCCACCTTCAGAGATTCAAAGAGAGTATTCCAGTCAACGTTGTCAAAAGCTTTCTCTAAGTCTACAATTTCTAGAAACGTAGTTTTGCCTTTCCTTAATCTAGCTTCTAAGATAAGTTGTGGGGTCAGTATTGCCTCACGTGTTCCAACATTTCTACGGAATCCAAACTGATCTTCCCCGAGGTCGGCTTCTACTAGTTTTTCCATTCGTCTGTAAAGAATCCTTCTTAGTATTTTGCAGCTGTGGCTTATTAGACTGATTGTTCGGTAATTTTCACATCTGTCAACACCTGCTTCCTTTGGGATTGGAATTATTATGGTCTTCTTGAAGTCTGACGGTATTTCGCTTGTTTCATACATCGTGCTCACCAGATGGTAGATTTTTGTCAAGACTGGCACTCACAAGGCCGTCAGTAGTTGCAATGGTATGTTGTCTACTCCGGGGGCCTTGTTTCGACTCAGGTCTTTCAATGCTCTGTCAAACTCTTCACGCAGTATCGCATCTCCCATCTCATCCTCATCCACATCCTCCTCCATTTCCATAATATTGTCCTCAAGTACATCGCCTTTCTATAGACCCTGTATATACTCCTTCCACCTTTCTGCTTTCCCTTCTTTGCTTAGAACTGGGTATCCATCTGAGCTCTTGATGTTCATAGAAGTGGTTCTGTTATCTCCAACGGTCTCTTTAATTTTCCTGTAGGCAGTATCTATTTTACGCCTAGTGAGATAAACTTCTACCTCCTTACATTTGTCCTCTAGCCATCCCTGCTTAGCCATTTTGCTCTTCCCGTCGATCTCATTTTTGAGACGTTTGTATTCCTTTTTGCCTGTTTCATTTACTGCATTTTTATATTTTCTCCTTTCATCAGTTAAATTCAATATTTCTTCTGTCACCCAAGGATTTCTACTAGCCCTCGTCTTTTTACTTACTTGATCCTCTGCTGCCTTCACTACTTCATCCCTCAAAGCTACCCATTCTTCTCCTACTGTATTTCTTACTCACATTACTGTCAATTGTTCCCTTATGCTCTCCCTGAAACTCTGTACAACCTGTTGCTCTTTCCGTTTATCCAGGTCCCATCTCCTTAAATTCCCACCTTTTTGCAGTTTCTTCACTTTTAATCTACAGTTCATAACCAACAGATTGTGGTCAGAGTCCACATCTGCCCCTGGAAATGTCTTACAATTTAAAACCTGGTTCCTAAATCTCTGTCTTATCATTATATAATCTGTCTGATACCTTTTAGTACCTCCAGGGTTCTTCCATGTATACAACCTTCTTTCATGATTCTTAAACCAAGTGTTAGCAATGAATAAGTTGTGCTCTGAGCAAAATTCTACCAGGCGGCTTCCTCTTTCATTTCTTAGCCCCAATCCATATTCACCCACTACATTTCCTTCTCTCCCTTTTCCTACACTCAAATTTCAGTCTCCCATTACTATTAAATTTTCGCCACCCTTCACTATCTGAATAATTTCTTTTATTTCGTCGTTCATTTCTCCAATTTTTTTGTCATCTGCAGAGCTAGTTGGCATATAAACTTGTACTACTTTAGTAGGTGTGGGCTTCGTATCAATCTTGGTCACAATAATGCATTCACTATGCTGTTTGTAGTAGCTTATCCGCATTCCTATTTTCCTATTCATTATTAAACCTACTCCTGCATTACCCCTATTTGATTTAGTGTTTATAACCCCGTAGTCACCTGACCAAAACTCTTGTCCTTCCTGCCACCGAACTTCACTAATTCCCACTATATCTATCTTTAATCTATCCACTTCCCTTTTCAAATTTTCTAAGCTACCTGCCGGATTGAGTGATCTGACATTCCACGCTCCGATCCGTAGAAAGCCAGTTTTCTTTCTCCTGATAACGACATCCTCTTGAGCAGTCCCCGCCCAGAGATCCGAATGGGGGACTATTTTACCTCCGAAATATTTCATCCAAGAGGACGCCATCATCATTTAATCATACAGTAAAGCTTCGTGCCCTCGGAAAAATTTACGGCCGTAGTTTTCCCTTGCTTTTAGCGGTTCGCAGTACCAGCACAGCAAGACCGTTTTGGTTATTGTTACAAGGCCAGGTCAGTCAATCATCCAGACTGTTGCCCTTGCAATTACTGAAAAGGCTGCGGCCCCTCTTCAGGAACCACACGTCTGTCTGGCCTCTCAACAGATACCCCTCCGTTGTGGTTGCACCTACGGTACGGCTATCTGTATCGCTGAGGCACGCAAGCCTCCCCACCAACGGCAAGGTCCATGGTTCATGGAGGGAGGACGATATCGTATGTGTAATTTTTCTAGCTGTAGCTTCCAGTACCTTAACAAATACTGCTTACATGGAGACAAAGAAGACTGTACAAAACTGCTCGTGAAGTTTGAAGTAAAAGTTTCTCCTCATGACAGTATGCGTCTTCACTTACTCGAGACGCGGAACTTGTGGCCAAAGACTAAAAGTATGCCTCCTGAAATTTCACTGATGCGTATGTAGATATACGTGATGTGACTCTGCTTTGGAACGTTTCCATCCAAATAGCAAGTTCGTCAAAGTTCAGGGACATTTCCATAATTTGCCGAGAACTATTGTGACGTCCTATGCAAACAACTTCACAGAGGAATTACGCCATAACTCACAGCATATAACATTGCTTGGTAGTAGCAGTAATTAGCGAAATTTCTCATCAGCAAGTTTTCCAAATTGAGAGAACTCTTTTTTGTGACTGGTAATATCAAATACGGTACACACACACACACACCTCCACTGCACCGATACAGCGGTACTTTTAAAAGTTTAACCAATTGGTTACGTACTTAGAAGCAAATAAGTGCGTGCACGAAGAGCAGATCATAAGCACGAACATCGCTTTCCTGCATCTGCGTTTTACAGCAGTACAATTTTTACAATAATACCAGCCGTCAAAAGTGTAATGGAAGACTATTTAAAATGCGTACTGGCTACTCTCAGAGCTGCTACTCTCGTTCCAATACCAGAGCACATAGTAAAGTAATTATACTAACAGTGAAGAATGTGAGTAAAGTGAGGCTGTTACACAACAAAAGCAAAATGTGTCACAGCAAATCGATTTTTTCCAATCACTTCAAAAGACGTGCCTTCAGAAAGATCGTTGCTCACACGTAACAACTTTTATTCTTTTCTTTTTCTTTTTTTTGGGTGGGGTGGGGAGGGGGACTGGTTTGATGCGCCTGCCACGAATTCCACTCCTGTGCTAACCTCTTCATCTCAGAGTTGCTCTTGGAATCTACATCCTGTATTATTTGCTGGTTGTATTCCCATCTCTGTCTCCCTCTAGTACCACGGAAGTCATTCCCTTATGTCTCAACAGATGTCCTATCATCCTGTCCCATCTCCTTATCAGCGTTTTCCATATATTCCTTTCCTCTCCGATTCTGCACAGAACATCCTCATTCCTTACCATATCAGTCCACCTAATTTTCAACATTCGTCTGTAGCACTACCTACGACCCTGTACTCAAGACGTACATTCTCAGTAACCTTCTCCTAAAATAAAGACTGATATTTGATATTAGTAGACTTCTCTTGACCTGGTTCACCCTTTTTGCCATTGCTAGTCTGCTTTTGATGTCCTCCTTACTCCAATTGTCACTCTTTATTTTACTACCTAGGCAGCACAATTCCTTAATTTCGTCTACTTCGTGAAATCGATATTGATTTTAAGTTTCTCGCTGTTTTCATTACTCCTACTACTCATTACCTTGATATTTCTTCGATTAACTCTCAACCCATCCTCTGTACTCATTACACTTATCATTACATTCAGCAGCTCATGTAATTCTTCTTCACTTTCAATCAAGATACCAATGTCGTCAGCGAATCGTATCATTGATATCCTTCCACCTTTAATTTTAATTTCACTCCTGAACCTTTCTTTTATTTCCATCATTGATACCTGGATGTACAGACTGAACAGTACGGCGAAAGGCTACATCATTCCGTTACACCCTTTTTAATGTGAGCACTTCGTTCTTAGTTGTCCACTCTTATTATTCCCTCTTGTTTGTTATAAATATTACATACGTCCCGTCTCTCCCTAAAGCTTACCCCTAATTTTCATAATTTCGAACTTCTTGTATCATTTTATATTCTCGAACGCTTTTTGAAGGTCGACAAATCCTATGAACGTGTCTTGATTTTTCTTTACCCTTGCATCGACTATTAACCACCACGTCTCTCGTGCCTTTACCTTTTCTAGAGCTAAACTGGTCATGTAGCACATTTTCAATTTTCTTTTGCACTCTTTTGTTTATTACTCTTGTCAGAAACTTGGACGTATGAGCTGTTAAACTGATAGTGCGATAATTCCCAGGTCTCGGAAATTGTGTGAATGATGTTTTTCCGAAAGTCAGATGGTACGTCACCACTCATAAATTCTAAACACCAATGTGAATAATCGGTTTATCGCCATTTCCCTCAACATTGTTAGAAATTCTGATGGAATGTTATCTATTCCTTCTGCCTTATTTCCTCTTAAGTCATCCACAGTTCTTTTAAATTCTGCTTATAATACCGGGTCCATTATCTCTTCTAAATCGACCAATGTTACTTCTTCTATCACATCAGACAAGTTTCCCCCTCATAGAGGATTTCAATGCATTCTTTCCACATATACGCTCTCCCGTCTGCATTTAATAGTTGAACTTTTAATGTTATCACCCTTGCTTTTAATGTCACCGAAGATTGTTTGGACTTTCGTATATGCTGAAACTGTGGCATCGATAGTTCCGATGCCACAGCGTAGGTGCACGCTCGTAGGTTGGCACTACGAGAGCGGACGAACTACGCCGACCACAGCGCCCTCCAGCCGACGCTGTGGAGCTCAACGAGCGCCGCTCTACTTTCTCCCGCAGTTGATCAAGAGTTGACGGCTTGGAAACATCGCTTCAACTTAGCTTGCAATTTAGACTTTGTAATTAAGTAGACCTGGACTGCACATCTACGTGCTCACCAGGAATGTTACGTAATATGTTTGTGTATGTGTCTACAGCTGTATAGGTGCTGTAACTTTACTTGCAGTACCTCACCTACTCCGACTTGCTTCCTTCATTCGACGTATTTTACAGATCTTAGGAACAGACCCACGTGCCGCCTTCCAGGTGGGATGCAAAGGAAACTGTCCTACCAACAACCATGTCTCTTTCAATTTGTGCACATTTATCGTGCAGCCATTTCGTCTTAGCTTTCGTGCAGTTGGTATTTATTTCAATCCTCAACGACTTGTATTTCTGTATTCCTGAGTCTCCCGGAACATTTTTGTACTTCCTCCTTTCATCGATCAATTGAAGTATTTCTTCTGTTACCCATGGTTTATTCGCAGTTATCTTCTTTGTACCTATGTTTTCCTTCCCTACTTCTGTTATCGCCCTTTTTAGGGATGTCCATTCCTCATCAAGTGCACTGCTTACTGAGCTATTCTTTATTACTGTATCTATGTTCTTAGAGAAATTCAAGCGTATCTCGCCATTCTTAGTACTTCCGTATCCCACTTCTTTGCGTATAAATTCTTCCTGACAAATGCCTCAACCTTCAGCCAACTCTTCATCACTACTATGTTGTGATCTGCGTCTATATCTGCTCCTGGGTACGCATTACAAACCAATATTTGATTTCGGAATCTCTGTCTGACCATGATGTAATCTAATTGAAATCTTCGCGTATCAGCCGGCCTTTTCCAAGTATACCTCCTCCTCTTGTGATTCCTGAACAGAGTATTCGCTATTACTCGCTGAAGTTTAGTACAGAACTCAATTAATCTTCCTCCTCTCTCATTACTTTCCCGAAGCCCATATTCTCATATACCCTATTCTTCTACTCCTTTCCCTACAACTGCATTCCAGTCTCTGATGACTATTAGATTTTCATCTCCCTTTACATCCTGTATTAGTCTTTCAATATCGTCATATACTTTCTCTATCTCTTCATCTTCAGCTTTCGACGACGGCATGTATACCTGAACTATCGTTGTCGGTTTTGATTTGCTGTTGAATCTGATAAGAATAACCCTATCACTGAACTGTTCAAAGTAACACACTCTCTGCCCTACCTTCCTATTAATAACGAATCCTACTTCCTTTATACAATTTTGTGCTGCTGTTGATATTACTCTGTACTCACCTGACCTGAAATCCTTGTCTTCTTTCCACTTGACTTCACTTACCCCTACTACTCGTACATCTACACTGAACCTTTCAATTTCCCTCTACAAATTGTCTAGTTTCCCTAGGACGTTCAAGCATCTGATATTCAACGTCCCGACTCGTAGAATGTTATTATTTCGTGAACTATTCCAGCTTTTTCTCGTGGTAACCTCTCCCTTGGCAGGCTCCTCCCGGAGATCCGAAGGGGGGTCTATTTTGCTAATGGAGGGATTATCATGACACCTCTTCCATTACAGGCCACTTGTCCACATGTGTGTCTTTAATGCAGTGGTTCCCATTTCCTTTTGCGTCCTCGTGCCGTTGATCTGTGTTGATTCTTCCGTCTTCAGGGGCAGTTTCCCGCCCCTAGGACAAGAAAGTGCCCTGAACCTCTGCCCGCTCCTCCGTCCTCTTTGACAAGGGCGTTGGCAGTATGAAGGTGACTTCTTATGCCGGAGGTCTTCGACCGCCACTGCTGATTATTAATCATATATGAAGAAGCGGCGGGCTTCAAGCCTGGGACCGAAGACGTTTCGATTATGAATCAAAGACGCTACGCCAAGACCACGGGTTTATTCTTATACGGGTAAATTAAGCGTGTTGGATATCTCGATGGTGTGATGCCTAAAGAAACTGAAGCACATATTTTTCTCTAGTTCTATCTTAGCGAAGGAATGATCAATATTCTGGCCTCCTTCTACCTGAAATTGCAGTGAGTATTTTGCATTACACTGTTGACTCAAATACTATCAATATCCTACATCACTAAAGGTTTGGGAATGTATGCTATGGGAACGTATGTCCTTTTGTGAAGTATCTATCTGCATAAATCAAAGCTACAGCAAAGAAAACATAGTGACATAGGGTAAATAAACTAAAACCAACTGCCTAATTGTCATTAAAAGCACAATCTAGCAGAAAGAAGCACTTCACCGTACTTCATTAGAAATTTCATGTCTGCGTCGCAATTTTTCTTGGGTATGGTCATCGGGTAAACAGTTCTTTCAGTTTTACTCGATGACTTTCCATCAGTTACAACGAACTGTGACCTCCCTGACAGGAAATCACAAATCCAGTCACATAACTGAGACGATATTCCATAAGCACGCAATTTCACTACGAGCCGCTTGTGTGGTATAATGTATAACACCTTCCAGAAATACGGAATCGTTCTGAACTCCGTTGTCAATAGCACTCAACACTTCATCTGAATAAAGAGCTAGTTGTGTTTCACAGTAACGATGTTTTCTGAACCCATATTGACTGTGTGTCAATAGATTGTTTTCTTCTAAGTAGTTCATAAAGTTCGAACACAATATATGTTCTAAAATCCTGCTGCATATCGACGTTAACGATATGGGCCTGTAATTTAGTAGATTACTCCTTGAATATTGGTGTGACCTGTGCCGCTTTCCAGTCTTTGGCTACTGATATTTCGTTAAGCGGACGGTTGTATATGATTGTCAAGTATGGAGTTAATGCATCAGTATACTCCGAAAGAAACCTAAATGGTATACAGTCTGGACCAGAAGACTTTCTTTTATTAAGTGATTTAAGTTGTTTCACTACTCCGAGGATATTTACTTCTACGTTACTCATGTTGGCAGTTGTTCTCCATTCGAATTCTGGAATATTTACTGCGCCTTATTTTGTGAAGGCATTTCAGAAGGCTGTGTTTAGTATCTCTGCTTTGGAAGCACGGTCTTCGATAGTATCTCCATTGTTAATGCGCAGAGAATGCTTTTATTGTTAATTGCCGCTCACATACTTCACATACGACAAGAATCTCTTTGGAGTTCCTGCCAGGTTTCGGTACAAAGTTTCATTGTGGGAACTGTTATAGGCATCTCGAATTGAAGTCATCGCAAAATTTTGGGCTACTGTAAAAGATCGCCAATCTTGGGGATTTTGAGTCTGTTTAAATTTGGCACCTTTGTTTCATAGTTTCTGCCACAGTTTTGTGCACCAAGGAGGATCGGCGCCGTCGTATGTTAGTTTATTTGGTATGAATCTCTCCACTGCTGTCGATACTATTTCTTTGAATGTAAGCCGCATCTGTTCTACACTTATTAATTTGGAATGAGCGGAGATAGTCTCTTTGAAAAACGTCAGGTGAATTTTTATCTGCCTTTATGAATAGGTATATTTTTCGCTTTTTTTTTCGAGGCTTTGGGGACTGCAATATGCAATCTCGCTAGGACAACGCTGTGTTCACTAATCCCTGAATCGGTTTTGATGCTCGTTATTACCTCAGATACAGAGATATCCGTTCAACATCATCTTATACTTTGTCTATGTCTTCATCTGCTGCTTGCGACGTTTGTAAGTAATACGTCAGTTATTGTTGCGGCTTGGTTTTCTGTCGCATCTTACGAGAATAACCGTATCACCGAATTGTTCACAGTAGCTCACTCTCTGTCCTGGCTTACTATAGATTACTTGTCCTACCACCTTATACCATTTTCTGCTGCTGTTGACATTAATCTATAGTCGTCTAATCATAAATCATTACCTTCTTTCTGTATCACTTCACTTATCCTCGATACTTCTAGATTGTGTCTGTACATTTCCATTTCGAGGTTTTCTACCTTTGCTGCTGCAATCAGACTTATGACATTCCATGCTCCAACTCACGGATCGTTTTCTCATCGCTATTGTTCAGTCTATTTCTCGTGGCCATCTGCCTCTTGGCAATCCTCTCACGGAGATACGAGTTCTTTATGGGATGGAGTTACATATGATACAAGAAAAGATGTTGTTTCGGAAGTTCATTATGATAAAGGCTTCTCCTTCTTGTGCTGATGTGAGGGAGTCGTTTGGAATCAAGTGCTTGATTAGTCTTGGCCGCGTTTCATCTAGTAGGACAGTGTCGATGCGAAACTGTGATGCGTCTGTACCTAATAAAGGTCATGGGGGATCGTAAGTGGCTAGGCAGGGAAATTGGTGCAAACAACATTTAGGAGTCTCACATACTCTCTGTCACTTGCAAGGCCATTTAATTGTCTATCACTCTTTTGTAGATCATTTGCTGCCTAAGAGAGGCCCAGAGTTCGTGAGATGAATTTGATACAATAATTTAAGTTAATATAAAATATAAAAGTATCGCACAATGTCAATTATACTAACTAATTTGAACCACATCTAT
Source organism: Schistocerca gregaria (assembly GCF_023897955.1). Classification (NCBI taxonomy): domain Eukaryota; kingdom Metazoa; phylum Arthropoda; class Insecta; order Orthoptera; family Acrididae; genus Schistocerca; species Schistocerca gregaria. Next base: position 171,712,647 of record NC_064926.1, on the reverse strand, counting down.
TATCTTCTAATAGTGACTGTGGGTATTCGTGGAAGAACGCCGGAGCAGTTGCGACGGGTGTAGGTTCTTTTGCAATAGCAAAGGCCAAATGATGTCCTGATATACGTAAGTTATGAATTGTAAGGTGAATCGTAAAAGTTGGTTTATGACTCTTTTTAAGAAACTGTGAAACTTAAATAATAAACTAAGATTAGGTACCCTATTATTTTAAATGTCAATGGCACTTACATGGTTACTCCAACATAACTGAGTGTATGGATTGGGGCACCTGTGGTACAACTGGAACATCAACATCTTAATAACAGATTTGGATGAGTGTTAGGTATGTTGCCACGGGACTTGTTCAGAGTACCTGGGTAGCGGCCTTTCATGTAACGGCCCCTAATTTCCGAGGAAAATTGTTTTGCAATTTTATGCCTACCTCCTGTATCTATAACGTTATTCCTGTTTCGTCTAATGTAGCGTAGCGCAGCGGACAATGTTCACTGCAACCACAGTCGTGGTACGAGTTCCGACCCTACCCTTGTACGTTTTCTTCCTTTTTAATTTCATCCTACAGAATATCATAAAATAGTATGTGACATCCAAAAATATTCAAAAATAATCGTTTTTTGCGCAGTAATCTCAGTAAGATAGCAATCATTACAGTACATTGTCTTCAGATGTGTATTACGTTTGTTAGAGAATAAATTACTGTACATAATCGTCTTACACGCTATCGCTTCCATCACTGCCTGTGTTAGATCACAAGCAAACGAAATACAAATTCGTAGAGCAGCATTCACATTTAATTAAAGCTACTTCCTTCCACGCACACAAATATTTCAGACGAGATACAGGAAAGTACAATTCGTTTACATTCAAAAAGATTTGATCGTGAAGTGTCACATCAATTTGCCCTCCCCAGCAATCAATAATGTAAGGAAATTTTTCTTGTCCCACATACAGAAGAATGACAGATCTTGAAAATTCAGCTTCCTCGTAATCTTCCACGACTCCCTGCAGGTAACAATTACAATTCTTAATTTATTGGTTAAGTCTTCAAATACTTTTTCAACTATCGTATCTAATTTCCCCTAAGATAATGTAAGGGAATGTCTTCCCTAAAGCAGTTATAGCATACTGAGCAGTGAAGAAATGATTATTCTTGGTCAGATCTTTTTGCTTTACAGGCGTGTGGAGTTGCCATATGTTGACCAACAGTTCTCGTTGAAGAAGCCGGCGATTGGCTAAACGCAACATATTTCCGTGTTCTCAGCTTAAAGCCAGGATATGAATCGCTTTTGACAACTGAATGTTGTATTGTTTGAGGCACCTATATGCTTTAGCTATCGTTAATCTCGTCGGTATTCGCAGCCTCTGAATCAGGAGTAAAACGAATGATATCTGTAACTAGTGCTTCAGCATTTGACAACTCAGAAGCGGTATTTCCGGAGTTAATTGGACATCTATGAGGCCAAACATGAAGCTGTAATGCCCAGTAGGCGCAACACGGAATTTCACTTTTGCGACCTTGAATTAAATCTAATTGAAAAGCGATAACGTGAAATGTTTTCTCATAATGTTGACACTATTGATACAAAATCCCGAGATAACGTCACCTTGTAGGACGATAATATTAGCGGTTTACGATTTGCTGACGACTAGAGAAAAGGTAACCACGCTGTGAAGTGATAACCTCACATGATTTAAAATGTAAGAGCAACTGAAGAAGAAAGCTGCTTCATCTTTCCTCATCCGGACGCGAAAGTTTGAAACGATGATATCTGAAGAATACCGTCCACAACCAGACAACGTTTACGTTAATGACCTGCTAATGCGCTGGTATAGGAATTGATTCTGCAAATGATAATTGCAACTGAGAATTTTTACTAGCAGTAACTACGACTCCTTCTGTGAAATCATATCACACACTCTAAATGGAAATTTGATTGCTACTTAATATGTTGATCGAATTACTGTTCACTTCCCACTTCATTAGTGTAGTGGGTATCGTCCTCCGAGTAGACTTCACATATATGAAGGAATTACAGAGGAGCAGTGTGCAGTAAGCAACATAATTTGGAGGAACAAAGTTAAATGTACTAATTTAACTTTTTTCCCGCAAGTTATGATATGTAAGGCAAGGGAGAAGGCACTACATATTCAGATACGTTCTCCGGAAGACTTGAAGATGTGGTTATAATTGTTTAAGGTACCAATTCCAGTCATCAAACCCATTGGCAGTGAAGGAAATTCGAGGACGTAAACTGTTTGCCGATTAAGTAATTTAATTAGGTGTTGAACGAAGCAGAGTTTCCTTTACAGTTTATTGCAAGGGTTTCTCTTAAAATTGTTTAGCATGCAACCACGAATATTAGGAACATTATCTGGTGAAACGCGTTGCGGTATTCAAGTTGCCATAATGTAGATGCCTAAGTTAATTCTACATAAATATGCACTTCAAAAGCACACAAGGTCAAATTATAAAAATGAACAAAATTAAATGAACATGAAGTGATCGTCTTACTTTAAAAAGGCAACACCAATTCCTCTGCTCCGATTATCTATGTTACCGCCCGTCCACCAAAGGGTTCCTTCCGTAGTGCAGTAAACAGCGGCCACATCAACTGCCTCTCCGTGCAACAATAGTTCGTGAACATGCTCTATGGCTGTGACAGTCTGCAGTGAGCCATCAGCTGTTCCATAACATTCCACAGATGTTCCAAACGATATGGACAGATATCATACCAATGTTTATCTTTAAAATTCTTTGACATTTATCGTACTAACGCAAACCTTACAAGATCACATAACAAAACACTTCTTCGCGAACTAAAAGTGTACGGAGAGACGTGACCAGTGTTTAACGCTTAAGAGGAGGAACCCTTTGGATTAAGGTCGTCAGTAGGGACAAGCGGAGAAGAAAAACTGATGTTTTTATTTTTAAAGAAAGACGAGGTTTTATTTGCTTTAATAATTTGATCTTCGTGATTAAATTAAAACAGCCAGGGGATGGGAGCTTGACTCCGGAAACGAGTTTACGAGGATTGTGTTCTTAATATTAGTGGTCATATGTTGAAATATTAATGACGGTTATCGTAACAACCCTGTCACCGGCCCTTAAGATGGACCATATTAGAAATTATTCCGAGGGATTTCTTTAGGACGCTCTGGTAGTAATTCAAATTTGTTCATGACCACTATTATACACTACTATTGAATGTCTGTAATGAACAAAGTATAACCTTCAAAATAATTAAAAATTTAGAGGAGCAATCAACAATGGGTAATCGACAATAACGCATTCAGTTTCGCCAGATAGAGTACCAAAACACAATGAAGTCGAAAGACGGATTCGTCGTACTAGGCCGGCGTCAGAGGTATTTAGATTGCACTTAGCACACGACTCTTGTGCAGCATTGGTCCGCGCATTGTCTCAAGTCATCTTCGAGAGAATGACTCACGTAATCATTTACCTGAGGGCTGTTATCACACCTGGTGCCACACATGGTATAACGCAGCATCGGAGGTCTTTGCTGTCGGTTTCAAACGCGATCTCGTTAGTTTCGGTAACCTCGCCGGATATTGCAAAGACCATATTTCTGCTAGTGTCGGTAAAGACATCAATAACGTCAAATTATGAATAGGTGTTAGTAATTCTCAAATTTGTGGTATAACATTCGATACATTCCATGATTAGTAGAGGTGTAGCGTTAAGCAACTCCTAAAATCAATTGGCGAAATTCATTCCTTAGATGAAAGGAAGTATGGCATCGTGGACAGTGCATGTTTGTGGATGTGAGACAATGTTAAGCGGGGTAGGACGTCAAACGGGCCGACTTTGAGCAGCAGAGGCATCATAGGACATTTTAATTTCCAGTGACTATACTTTTACAAACAAATTCATAATACTTCGTCAGAATCACTAGGAAGGATTCAGGATTCACACTCATTGCAGTGGAATTTCGAAAACATAAGAAAATTTTTTTTTTACTTGTGAAATTTCATCTTTTTTTACTTACTAATGGCTGCATTTGTTGCTATAGGTACAGTTTTCCTCATAGGTTTGAGAGATTCTTCGATGAATTTTGAAAAACATACGTACCTTACTTACAGGTGTATGAAACTCTAGAATTTACTTCATTTATGAAAAACGAATGATCTGTTGAACTTTAAACTTCATGTTTAGGAAAAACACAAATTTTGTAGTTAATAACCTCTATTTTTACCACAGTTTTTAATAAATTTGGAAAATTCTAGAGTTTCATACAGCTTTAAATATGGTTTGTATGCTGTGCAAAATTCAACGAACCATCGCTCTTACTTATGAATAAATGTGTACCTATAGCAACAAATGCTGCCAATAGTAAGTGAAAAAAATGATGAAATATCACATGTAAAAAAATACTTCGCTATGAGTGTGAATTCTGAATCCTTCCTGGTTATGCTGACAAAATTTTATGAATTTATTTGTAAAAGTATAGAGAGTGGAAATTAAAATGTCCTGTGGTGCCTCTCCTGCTCGAAGTCGGCCCGTTTAACGTCCTACACCCCGCCCCCTTACCCCACCCTTAAGCTGACTCGGAAATTCCATGCAATTGTTATGGAGCCTAACCTTAGTTTCAGCAAGGTCCTTGAATAAAATTATGCTTTCCGATGTTCAACAGATTTCTTGCAGAAGTCAAACCAGGCAGCGAACGCAAACTTGCTGTAGCCAAAGAAAACGACTGTTTCACTCGTCGAAATACTGTGCATAAAAAGGAAAAGAAAACTAGACTGAACACACGAAATCAACGAGTGAGTCACACCTGGCCGAGCGGTTCTAGGCTCTTCAGTCTGGAAGGACGCGACCACTATGGTCGCAGGTTTGAATACTGCCTCGGGCATGGATGTGTGTGATGTCCTTAGGTTACGTTTAAGTAGTTCTAAGTTCTAGGGGACTGATGACCTCAGATGTTAAGTACCATAGTGCTCAGTACTATTTGTACCGTTTGAACCATTTGAGTCACACCGAGAAAACCGGAGAGTTCACATCATGTTTAGAGCCATTCAGATTAAACACATAAAGCAACAGTTTAAATAAGATTTATCTGCCCACATCACCCAGTGGGACTTCTATCACTATAGATGAGCAACATGTGTCACCTGCTGCACCTAGAATATAGCAAGGGTCGACCCTCGCTCTTTCTATGCATAATATTTTAAGAAACAGCGAATGTTGGACGAATAATAGCGTCTTCCTCAATCTCCACTGATGTCAAGTTCCTATCCACTGCTTGTTTAACTCACTTAATTACTATGTTCTTTGCACTAATTTAAGGTGAGGGCCGTACCCTACGTGTGTCTTTTTCCTTAAATTTATTTATATGGATATACAGCAGATATTTTGTTCTATGAATCAAGGACCTTGCCTTTGGTAGGGAGGCTTGCTTGCCTCAATGATACAGATAGCCGTACCGTAAGTGCAACCACAATAGAGGGGTATCTGTTGAGAGGCCAGACAAACGTGTGGTTCCTGAAGAGAGGCAGCAGCCTTTTCAATAGTGGCAGGGGCAATAGTCTGGATGATTGACTGATCTGGCCCTGTAACACTAACCAAAACGGCCTTACTGTTGTGGTACTGCGAACGGTTGAAAGCAAGGGAAAACTACAGCCGTAATTTTTCCCTAGGGCATGCAGCTTTACTGTATGCATGGAGAGCTGCATCTAACCAGTCTTAGATCTGAAGACCACAACAACATCAACAATTTCTGCAAACATCAATTGCTCACTCTGTGAAAATTTGTAAGTATGTGCTAAAAGCAATATTCTGATGTTCATCAAAAGATAGGAACCGAAAGTAGTGTTGGTGCTGAGTTAGGAAACAGAAACGGATTTCCAATTACTTCCTTCGCTATATTTATGTCCAACTTTATTGTTTGAAGCTCTGAGAGATTTACGTAATGACTCGCGTGATTTCTTCAGATTATTCCTAGAGGTGTCCAGCAGAAGTACAGCAGACTGCAATTTGCTCTTAAATATTCGGTTAGCCTGTTTGTCTATGGTAAATTATGTTAAGCTATAAAAAATAAAAAAAAGGGCCTACAGTCTCAAATTTATTCGTCAACGAAACCAACACAACCATTTCATCATCATAAGAAAATAAAATTAAATGTGATTTGAGTAAAATACCTCAAAACGAAGAAACTTTATAGCATAAATTATCCAGTCTAGTGCAACAGATGATCAGTCCACTATAAGAAGTCACGTGACGGCTTTGAGGTTAACAATATTAATTGTTTAAAAAAAGGAACAGGTATCAATATAACATAAAGATTTATCTTAGGTCCAATGTAAAAGAATAGTGTATATTGGGACCATTCTACAGAATTATTCAGGTTAATGAAAGCGCTCATCAATCCAAATTATGTTAAACTGCTTTTTAATTTATTAGAGTAACTCAGTTAACGACCTGCCATGTGATGAATGATATGCACTTTCGTTAATACTTAATTTTAATGTGTATTAAACGTTCTGAGTTATCAAAATTTTTAATGCTGTGATCGATTTGTTGTCATAAGTGTATACCACACGCTAACAAATAGAGATGGTTTCATTAGAAGTGACAGGCCATCAGCGCCAACAAATAGAGTTAGGATCTAGCTGAAATCAAAAATCTTAACAACATGGTCTTCCGTAGCATATCTCATGGTCTTTTTATCCTTCCTTTGTGGTAGCGATCATATGAAGGTTTCCCCATGTTAAAAGAACAGCAAAAAGTAACTAGTACTCTTCCACTATAGAACGAGTAAAACTAAAGCGCTCCTCGTCAGTACACTGTTTTGTTAGTGATGTGGCTATTACAGATCGTATACTCTTGCCTTCCTCTGAAGTTGGGAGTGCCTTATCCAGTCAGTTACAAGAACTTAAAATTTAACATTGGCTGCCAACCACGGAGCTATTTCAAATGTTTCGTTTATCTGTAACCCTGTCAGAAGAGGACAATGTTTTTGGTTACAGGAAATTTCCTATGACAACTGGAGTTTTAACACAGACGTTATGCATCAGCAGTCACGCATAATATCGTCTACAAAACTGGAAAATCGTCTCCTGTTTGAAGGAACATCACACATCACTTTTGCAGCATAAATCTGAAATTATCACTCTGCCATTTGAGATAACTGCTACTTTTTAAAAGAAACCTTTACCAGCGAAATACATACGCTGTCAAGAGACCCTCGCTACTCCTATAAAGCAGTTACCAAAGAAATACATTTTATATTGTCAACATCTTCACATGAAGATACCAGTGACCATTTCTAAAAGAAAGACTGAAAGCATATGATCACCACTATTCTTCTCTGAATAATTTTGGCAGTTCCAACTGACAAGACTTTTTTAGACATTGAGAGAATCGAAACACATGTGATTTCATGTACGGAGATGTGTGTCAAGAGCCTTCATTAGACTTTAGTCCAGAGCTGCATGAAATTCATTTCAAATGAGACTATGTCTTATTTCAAATGAACACATCATTCGTTTAGCCAGTTCTCTAATTTCACTCCCCTGCGGCACCATTACCCCCAAGACTCCAATAGTTGGTAGTCGCCAATGAAATGAAGACTTCATTTTAAAGTAAACAAAAGCCTAATGAACCAATATTACATGTTCCATTGACTGTTTAGTTACTTTTTCAGCCTATGAGTGTTTCACTTGTAAAAGGATTTAATGATGTGAGAAATTTTCCGCTCAATCTCCATCTGCAAGCTGAGAATCTGCTCTACATATAACGCCATCTACGGTGAAAGAAGCTAGGACGGCAAGGTCATTCTGGCCAGAAAATCGCTAATTCCGCAGTGCTGTATCTTAGATAATGCTATTGTGTATGCCATATTCAACCTGCCTCCCCCTCTCCTCCCCTCCCCCATCGCCGCCCTTCCCCTACTTGCCCATCTTTGGTCTAGCACAAAAGTGATTGTTCGATGTCTGTACGCAGTACTGAAACGTTATCAGCAGAGATATTTTACTGAATAGATTCCGTAAAACCGTTTGAGAAAGATTAGAGGTTGCACTCTTCGATTGAATGAGCGCAATGCTTCACCAACCGGTGCGGGCAAAGAACGTGTACACATCTCAGTATGCCAGAGGTCTCTATACTACAGTGATTTTGAACGTCAGTTGTATGATCGTGACAGTCACTAATATTAATATTTCGATACTTACTAAACTAGATAATGGCTGCCAAGAAATGTCACAAGAAAACGACAGGAAAATATTTTTCGATTCCACTCCCCTATTAGCCTATTAGATCACATGTTGACATAATCTTCTTTGTCACCCGTGATTGAATTTGAGAATGCATAGACAAAGTATTTCCTCATATGTTACTAAATATTAGGTACTTTTATTTAAAACAATTGGCCTATGCGGTAAATTTGTCACTTTGACGCCAAATAGCAGAACCGCATGAGTTTTGCGTTGATAAATGCGATGGGATAGTTTTGTTTCTATTACAGCGGTCTCCACCCCTCATAAATTGGTTGTATTGTACTACCATCTATATCTGAGCTGTCATTCGTCATAATTATTGCAATATGTAGCAAGAGGAACTTTGACGTATATTCACAAAATTCCTGAGTGCATACCAATTAGAGCTACACTGTAAGGGGTAGAGAGAAGACAGAGATGTGTGATGTATTTTATTTCATCGTCTCGACAATTCCTGACTGATTGGAGGTTGCAAATCAAATACAGAATTTATATCATGTTTTCTAATAAATGTGTTGTAGTTATTGTACAATTTCCTTTGTAAAATGCGCTATGGTGTCATGAAACAATAGTAAAGCAACCACACACTGTAATGTCAACAAACATTTACAGCTCTGTTTACAGAATATGCTATATACACACCCACATTGTAATGTTCAAATGACCTACCTTATAACCTGTGGTAATATATTCCAGCTGCAATTTATCTTTAAGCAAGCATGTACTGCGGGGTATGGCAATAGTTTTTGAAATTATACAATAAGAAATTCATTTAATTTTTTTAAATTTCAGCTAGGTTTGGATATATATATATATATATATATATATATATATATATATATATATATATATAAAGGTTAACTTTGCTTCTCTTTTTTTTGTGTGGGATGATATGGTTTGCTGCTTATTTTCTGATAGCGGCTATCGAGACGAATCCAATTATGTGTAGCAGTAAGGCCTTAGATGACAGACAGTAAGGCCTTAAGATCACAAAGGTGGCATGAGCTTCCATTTACAGAAGGTATTCGATGTGATGATCATTCAAATCAATGCAGTGCTGCATTGTTATTATCATGGATTGAGTGGTAATCCTTATCACTTCCGCACATATCGAGGCACTTTCTCTGACAGTTCTCTCTCAAATATCGTGCAAATAGTAAATATTCGCGGAATACGGCGTAACCATCAAACGTCCCATTGACATGTAAACACCATTCTACGGTTTCGCCATAACGCACTAATAGGAACGGTAAGACTAGTATCGTCGAGTCAAGCGAATGTGAATGATGTATTCCTTTAAGTCGATATGCTTTTCATTTACGGAGAATGCCAACGAAATTCAGTGAGAGCTGGAGATTTATACGCTAAAGATATTCTCAACGTACTCACTGTACACGTCGTACATTTAAATATGTGTATAATAAATCGAGAGGAACTGGATCTTTACGTATCGGAAGCATATCCAGCAAACTAAAGTTACTAACGAGGGAACGGATATTGGTACTCTAACCACTGTGGTTCGAGATCCTTGTGTCAGTTGGCATCAAATCGCCAGGAAATCTGGCACCTGCCAGAGTAGTGTTTTTCGTTTCCCGCATCACCATAAATATTGTCCTTACCCTTTGGTCTTCCCCAAGAATTAATGGTACGGACTTTATACATCGCACTGAATTCTACCTACGGGCTCAACTTTAGATTCAGAGGTATGACACATCTATTGATTTGATTTAATTTACTGACGAGGCTACATTTACGAACCTTGGAAATGTTAATTTTCATAACATGCATTATTGAGCAACTGTAAATCCATGTAGGCTGTGGCAAGTTGCACATCAAAAACTGTGGACGATGAATCTATGCTTTGGGATTTTGAAACTTAATTATAGGGCTCTATTTAATCGAAGGAGATCTTAATGGTAGGCAATGCACCACATTCCTACAAGAAACATTGGGTATATTATTAGAAGAAATACCTTTAGGAGCAAGGAACAGAATGTCGTATCAAGACAATGGGTGTTAGGCACATTTTACGCTGATGGCTAGAAACGAGTTGCAGAGGCTGGAAGATGTGTCGTGGCCGGCTCGTTCGGCAGACTTGACGCCTCTGAATTTCTTCTTGTGGGGTTTCGCGAAAGGCAATATTTATAAAGACGTTCCAACCTCTCCTGAAGAAATGCGAGAAAGAATTGTCAGAGCATGTGCTTCGATAAGTACCGATGTGACAAATAATTCCACTCATTCCATGATAAGAAGATTGGAGCACTGCAATGATGCCAGTGATCATCACTTCGAACACCTTCTGTAAATAGAAGGTCGTGCCACCTTTGTGACCTTCGTTGACCTACAAAGACTTTACTCTTACACATCAATGGATTCTTTTCGATAGCCATAACTACCAAACTATAGCATCCCATTAAAAAAAAAAAGTTGACCTTCATATCTCTGAAGTGACCCCACCGAGCAACAAAAAACCAACATCATATTATGACAACTTTTGTCCCATGCTACTTCCGTCCCACAAACTTGTCAGCTCCTACCATACTTCCGGAGATATTCTTGGTGGCAATAGTTAGTGACTCACCCTTTATATACCCACTACCTGACATGCGAAAAGAATTATATGTGATTCAATTACATATATAACCCACATCAGGTAGTAGTGATGCACCACGCATGAGTGATACATAAACACAAACACTGATCTAAATTTTGTGTCAGAACGAGCTGTGAAGTGATTTCGCACGTGAATTCTGTAAGGCATATGAAACATTTCCTAAAAGTCTGCACATATTCTCATACCATCCCATGTGTTCTATCATAGCATTCTGAATGACCAAGCCAGCACACACAGAGCTTTTAAATGAGGATACCTCAATGTGACTGTGCTGCTCAGTATTCCAGTTACAATGGAAATTAAGGGTTCTCAGGTACTTGCCAACACCTACTGCGTGATTGTCTAGTAACACTGTAGACGTCTGACCACTGAACATTGGACATATATCTGAGAAATTTAAATGTAGCACAAGCCATTCGTCATGTGAAATCAATACACTGTATGGAGGGTCCTCAATCCTTACCACCACACTGAACACACCATTTGAGGACAAAGTTGTAAGCAAACATTTGCATCCACACACATGTTGATTGTATGCTACTTAGAACAACTCTCTGCTACAAGAAGTATGGCATGGTAGAGGTCTGATGAGTTGTGCAGATGATGTTGTCAATGGGAATGCACTGCCTGGTAGCTCATGCTGTACATCATATAGCCTATCCCCGTGCCACTGCTCCTGGGGTGCATACGCCAACTGCGTTTCATAATCCCATAAATCAGGCTTCAGCTGTGAATGTGGCATTACAGAGTACTCTGACAATTCTGGAATAGTATCTGTGGAATATGGCATTTCAGATACTAACAGGTCATAAATCCATTGCACTGCTGCGAAAACTGACATTACTATTAATAGGTATATTAATAATAATAATAATAATAATAATAATAATAATAATAATAATAATAATAATAACTCATCAATCAACAGTTTCTTTCATCCACCTCTGTATTTGAGTGGTCAAGGTGACAGACCCTCTTTTGGTTAATCTGGGTTAGATTCCCATAGATTTTTCTGGGTAGGTGAACTAGACTGAGACGCACTGAGCCTCGTGATGCCAACTGAGGAACCATCTGATAGAAGAGTAGCAGCCCTAAGATCTAAATGTTGACAAAGGCCGGGAGTGCAGTGTGATGACCATATGCCTCTTGTTACCACATCTGATGTAGAATTGCTGAGGATGGCACGGCGATCGGTCGATAATTGTGTGGTCTTCAATGAATTATTATGTGGGTCCCATTTCTTTTTAATATACTTAATTTCACTCTTCTTCTACTTTTTGGAGTCAGTGGCCTATTTCTGTTGATGGTGCTTCATCACGATCGTTTCACTGTTGCATACAGATGTTGAGTGCAAAGCGGAGGGATCTCCCTTCCTTCCATTTCATAGCTGTACACTGCTTGCATATCTTTCCTATGAATGTGTTTTACCAGAGAACTATTACTTCACATGTTTCAGGAAATGATCAAGAAGTCTACGCATTACAAAAATCAGTTCATTCCTGGCCTCACACTCATCCTGTTCACCACCCATCATACCTTTCTAGAATATGGCCGGTGGGTGATAAGAGGCACAAACATTAGCCAATTAATGAATCCAGTAGATAAGATTTACATTTTCTAGCGCAAACATGAAGACGTATTTGTTGAGTGTCATGCGGTTTGGGCGGGCTTCTCCAAATATATTTGTGGACGTTTATTATATTAATTTTTTCTCTGTTTTTTTATCGAACCTTTCTAAAATGTAGATTGTATGTTCATTAAATTTCACTGTTTGTGTAAGAATCAATAATAATGGCGTATTCTGAGCAGCATTTATGTAAAAAGCAGAGCGCTCGATTTCTTGACGTCAGATAATCTTTGACTCGCAGAATATATTTGTAATCTTCTTTTACTGAGACGAATAGAGTACAAAGGCTCACAGAAGCAAGATGCACATCTCTATAGCAGATCTGAATTGAGAGTGTCGAAAACATCATGTGTGTTCGGCCTTGGCCACGTCAATTTGAGTGGCGAAAGGAAGGCGTTCGCATCGTCACATTTGAAGCGAAAAAATAACTGTTCAGTCACATTAAAATCCTGTTACCTGCAACAAGCAGGATGCCGTAGATGATATTCACCAGTTGAATAACTGACATGTTTAACGCACGTTGACCTACAGTGAGAGGGGCAAAACAAGAAAGAAAAACACAAAATATTAATCAGGTGGAGTTAAGCCTTTACAATATACTATCTAACTTTCATTGCCTTTCAAAGATATAATATCGTAGTCCTTCGGCTCCTTGCTTATTGATCCTGAGCTTGTTGTTACATTCGAATGAGTATTTCATATTAGTTGTGACAGAGCATAAATTATTATTACAGGTGTCCAGCTTTTTTATCATGATGCCGATTGTGTATTTCCCATTTTGTAGATGTATGCCTGAAGACGTGATTTTCTATCACAGATATCGATCGCGTTCCAGTAAATAAAAGTTCATGTTCTGCTGACAGCGGTCTGTTCCTTGAACATGGATCTCGCTTAAATTACTGTATACCTTCACTAGTGTCAGTTTCTGGCACTAATTATGATACATGTTGCGTACAAAATATCCACTTCTCCCCTATGTCAGACTGGCACCACAAGCGGCCACTTGTGTGTCTGGATGTATCCGTTCGCGCCCGTAACAGCAAATAAACTCGTAATAATTCTGAATTACCTACTGTGTCTACCGATATACACACTCAGCTCTAATACTTCTTCACAGTTACATAAACTATCAGACATCTCGATATCCGTATATAATTCGGCATTGACCACTAGATGACACGGGAGGGCGACCTGCAACTGTAAAAGGAGGAGGAGATCACTGTGTTGCCAGCAGAAAGGCACTAACAGAGCTATGGGTGAATCACACCAGTGACTTCAAACCTGGTCACTGTATGTCACCTGAGTAAGAGATCAATCGGGGATATTTGAACCATTTGAAAGCCGATCAAGCCGAATGTTAATGATGTGGCTGTGACGTGGGAACGGGATGGGACAAACACAGCTAAACCAAGAGCCGTCAGAGTTCATGAAGTGACGAAAAGGAACGTTGGGAATTGTGGAGCGTGGTGATACATAAGAAAGGCGTGATATCACTCTCGATTCACAGTACCAGCAATCGGGCTAACCACACATGTATGAAGTCTATGCCAAAAGTGGCTGGACGAATACAGCGTGAAACAACTTTGCTTTGAGAAAGGCATTCTATGTTTTCCAAATATTTACCTACTGTGTGTTTCGATGAATTGCTTATCGTTGCTCCCATTTGTGTAGAGAAAGCAGTACACTCGAGGTGCCCAGTTGCTGTCACAGTTCTGAATGAGATGTAAGAGGTTTCTCATAAGGTTCAAGAACCTACAGTTCTTTACAGACGGCCGCTATGCCTGAAACAGCACGTAGGTTGTAAACCTATTAGCTTAAGGCTGTAATGAAATTTAGCTAGGGACAGAGACTACTTACCTGACTAATTCTTCACACCTTTTTGGATTTCTATCGTGTTTATTCTGGTGGAACACAAGAAACTGTAACTTCCACTGTCCATTTAACAATTCACACGTCATTAATAATTTCACAAATTCTCTCTCCCAAAGCACGTTCACTTACATTTTGACTGTTCTAGACTTAATATTTCATTATGGAACTTACATAAACACAGCCTTTCGCATCAGACAACGCGGCCTTTCCTCTTGACTGTTCGTTCCCGCGTGATTAGGGAGGGCAAATGGCTTTGCTAAGACGTGCAGTTTAGGCGGGGATCCAAAGATATGCAAAGTGCTTCGTCTGCGTTTTCGTTTCGAGCTCGTTCTTAGTTTTACTTATTATTATGACTATTGATACCTGAAGAGAACTTCACAAGCCAAGCTAAAAAACTGTCATCATTAGATCCTATGCTGCAAAATTTTTACAGCATATTGTAAAAAAATTGTAAGCGTAAGATCCGGTTATGATAACATGGCTGTCGTCATGTCTGCGAGATACCTGCGAGTGGATCAGAAATGAGGGAGCTTAATGTTAGGTTTCCAGAAGCGTAGTTCTCTGATGTTAGAGCTTCAAGATGAAAAGGTTTCAGACCAGGGAACTCGGTATACACAGGAAATACATCTCTAAAAAGGAAGTGCATACGGAAGGCTTGTCATGTACCGCAAGCCTAGGAGGTATTGTGAGTGTAACTGAGACACAGAGAGAACTGATGCATCGCTGCCCTGAGCAGCTAGGTGCCGCAAAATCTTTCCCTCGCCGGGGGCAGAGTATCACAGAGACGGCGTCGATGGTGAAGACAGAATCCCTCAGGGCGGTTAAGCTGTCGCTTACATCGGCTCACATGACGCGCCTACCACGTGATCGCGCACTGTCCTCCAGAAGCTTCCTAGCGCCCCTACTGTCGATTCCACAACCTGTGGGGAACTTGCACTGCTCTGGACGTCTTCCGACCTTCATTCGGTCACGTAGTCCCTCCGTATCGAAGCCTGCCTCCTATGACATACTATGCAGCTCTGGTTTCTTCCGATATCTTATTTCTGTAATCGCCTTGTGTGTGGAGGCTTTCCGGGCCTCCGAAAGACATGACCCTAGCGAGCTGCAACTTCCACCGCTATATTACAATATCTCAATTCTCTGTGGCACAACGACTGCTTAATCCGAATCCTATGGCAATTTATTCGCGACACCTCCCACTTCCGGGGAAAATATTACAGCCTCCATCTTCAAGAATGCAAAATTTTCATTTGTTATACCTATCCCTTAGCCTTGTTCTTTGTTGATAAATTCTTTTATACAATAACATACTTACATTCCTCTTTTATACCATTACCCAGTTTTTCAGTGCTTCTTTGATCTGATAATAAAATTATTGCACATGATCATAAACAAAACTCATTCCATTCTTGTGCCTAGTTTTCTTTTTTATTCCATTGTGCATTTCTTCTGTGGCTCTTTGAATTGGGTAGAAAACAATTACATAAGATTATAAACAGAAAATATTACATTCTTGAAACACAAGTATACAGCTATTCCGTCCGTTCCTATGCTCACAATTTACAAGTTTTTGTACTAAATAAACCATTATACACAGCTATGAATATTCACAGTATTTTGACGCAGATAATTAAATTTCTTGAATAAATAAAACATTACACACAAAGTTTTTCTTGAGGTAAGTATACACATATTACAGTTTTTCCTTAATGACATGCCATTACTTCAGAAACACGTTTGTTACACACTTTATACATTGATAAGTACATTCAAACCATTGCTGAATATATTTTATGCCATTTAATAACGTAACTATTAATATAAAAATATGTTATTTCACTAGTCAATTGCAACAAAAATGCACCGTATCACATTAATACATGTTTGTTTTTGAAAAGAATATTAATGGTTTTCTTTGCCTAACTCAAAAATCTTTGCATGCAGTGCGAGGGCGTTCTCATAACATTGTTTCACTCAATTGTTGTCACGTCTTCCTAGGAAGCATTTGTATAACATTTGGAATTCAAGATATCCAGTGTTTTATGGCGCTATAACGTTAGTACTTTTATATGGATAACAACTTATGGGGCCTGAAGGTGGCAAAATGAATTGCCGAAACTGGTTGCTATCAGAATAAAATAAAATATCTTGAAGTATACAGCTTTTGGTGAAGTTTACTGACACTGTAAAGTACTCAACAGCCGATGTCCCTTCAACATGATGGACCAACAGAGAGTTTCTACTATTTGCTGTTCGATCGGCTCTGCTACTAAAAATTTAGTTAAGGTTGTTAAAACATAAGTACAAATTTATTGCATCGATCTACTTGAGTGAATGGTCCAACAATATCCACGTCACATCGTTTGAACACGTTTCTAGGGTTGTGATTATTAACATAGGCATTTTGTTCCATTTTATGTTATCATATCTCCATGATACTCTATCCTGTGGAAGCTTCTTCATCTCGCAGTACTTACTGCAACCTATATCCTTCTGAATCTGCTTAGTGTATTCATCTCTAGGTCTCCCTCTACGATTTTTACCCTCCACGCTGCCATCCAACACTAAATTTGTGATCCCTTCTGCCGATTATGTCATCAAAACAATTATGTCATCCAAACTTTCTCACCCTGAAGACAGGGCAAAGTTCATTAATTTCTGAAATGTTTTTGGGGCCATCGTTAGTCCCATTGGCATTCTATTGTCCTCTTAGTGACCAATGGGAGTGCTAAGAGATATCCTTCTCTTGATCCTTTACGTCTAATAAGACCTGATAATAAGCCTTAGCTAGATCAAGAAAGGAGAAATATTTAAAATTGCCTAATCCATCTAGTATGTCATGTGTTCTCGGCACGATATATACATTATTTATTGTCATCACATGTAGACACCTGTAACCTACTACTGCACGCCAAGTTTGCTTTCCACTGGTGGCCATCCTTTTGGGAACTAAAAGCATGGTTGAGTTCTATGCCTGTTACTAGGTACCACAATTTCACCGCTTAACGTTGTTTCTATTTCAGCTTCTAAATTCTCCTTTTGTGACTACAGTATTCGATATGGTCCTAAATTAATTAGCTTACCTTGCGCCTCTGACGTCTACTGAGTTTCGTGTTTGGCAACGTCGTTATAGCTCACGTTGTCTCCCGGCAGATGACATATATCATTCATCTACATCTACATCCATACTCCGCAAGCCACCTGACGGTTTGTGGGGGAGGGTACCCCGAGTACCTCTATCGGTTCTCCCCTCTATTCCAGTCTCGTATTGTTCGTGGAAAGATGGATTGTCGGTATCCTTCTGTGTGGGCTCTAATGTCTCTGAATTTATCCTCATGGTCTCTTCGTGAGATATACGTAGAAGGAGCAATATACTGCTTGACTCTTCGGTGACGGTATGTTCTCGAAACCTTCAACAAAAGCCCGTACCGAGCTACAGAGCGTCTCTCCTGCAGAGTCTTCCACTGGAGTTTATCTATCATCTCCGTAACGCTTCCTCGATTACTAAATGATCCTGTAACGAAACACGCTGCCCTCCGTTGGATCTTCTCTATCCCTTCTATCAACCGTTTCTTGTACGGATCCCACGCTGCTGAGCAGTATTCAAGCAGTCCGCGAACAAGCGAACTGTAACCTACTTCCTTTGATTTCGGATTGCATTTCCTTAGGATTCTTCCAATGAATCTCAGTCTGGCATCTGCTTTACCAACGATCAACTTCATATGATCATTCCATTTTAAATCACTCCTAATGCGTACTCCCACATAATTTATGGAATTAACTGTTTGCAGCTGCTGACCTGCTATATTGTAGCTAAATGATAAGCGATTTTTCTTTCTAAGTATTTGCAGCACATTACACTTGTCTACATTGAGATCAATTGCCGTTCCCTGCAAAATGCATCAATTCGCTGCAGATCCTCCTGCATTTCAGTACAATTTTCCAGTGTTACAACCTCTCGGTATACCATAGCATCTTCCGCATCCACAAGGTCATTTACGTATATTGTGAATAGCAACGGTCCTACGACGCTCCCCTGCGGCCCACCTGAAATCACTCTTACTTCGGAAGACTTCTCTCCATTGAGAATGACATGCTGCGTTCTGTTATCTAGGAACTCGTCAATCCAATCCCACAATTGGTCCGATAGTCCATATGCTCTTACTTTGTTCATTAAACGACTGTGAGGAACTGTATCGAATGCCTTGCGGAAGTCAAGAAACACGGCATCTACCTGTGAACCCGTGTCTATGGCCCTCTGAATCTCGTGGACCAATAGCGCGAGCTGGGTTCCAAAATTCTACAACTGATCGACGCTATAGGTCTATAGTTCTGCACATCTGTTCGACGTCTCTTCTTGAAAACGGCGATCACCTGTGCCATTTTCCAATCCTTTGGAACGCTACGCTTTACTACAGACCTACGGTACACCGCTGGAAGATCGGGGGCAAAATCCTTCGCGTACTCTGTGTAAAATCGAACTGGTATCCCATCAGGTCCAGCGGTCTTTCCTCTTTTGAGTGATTTTAATTGTTTCTCTATCCCTCTGTCGTCTATTTCGATATCTACCATTTTGTCATCTGTGCGACAGTCTAGAGAAGGAACTACAGTGCAGTCTTCCTCTGTGAAACAGCTTTGGAGTAATACATTTAGTATTGCGGCCTTTAGTCTGTCATCCTCTGTTTTAGTACCATTTTGGTCACAGAGTTGTCTGGAGATTTTGTTTTGATCCACCTACCGCTTTGACATCAGGCCAAAATTTCTTAGGATTTTTCGCCAAGTCAGCACGTAGAACTTTTTTTTTCGAATTCATTGAACGCCTCTCTCATAGCCCTTCTCACACTCCATATCGCTTTTCGTAATTTTTGTTTGTCAGCAACGCTTTGGCTATGTTTATGTTTGCTGTGAAGTTCCCTTTGCTTCCGCAGCAGTTTTCTAACTCGGTTGTTGTACCACAATGGCTCTTTTCCATCTCTTACGATCTTGCTTGGCACATACTCATCTAACGCATATTGTACGATGGTTTTGAACTTGGTTCACTGATCCTGAACACTATCTGTACTTGAGACAAAACTTTTGTGTAGAGCCGTCAGATACTCTGCAATCTGCATTTTGTCACTTTTGATAAACAGAAAAATCTTTCTACCTTTTTTAATATTTCTATTTACAGCTGAAATCATCTATGCAGTAACATCTTTATGATCGCTGATTCCCTGTTTGCGTTAACTGTTTCAGATAGTTCGGGTCTGTTTGTCACCAGCAGAAGTAATATGTTATCGCCACGAGTCGGTTATCTGTTTAACTGATGAAGGTAATTTTCAGATAAAGCACTTTAAAAAAATTCACTGTATTCTTTGTCCCTGCCACCCATTATGAAGTTTGAGTCTCCCAGTCTGTATCCGGCATTTTAAAATCTCCACCCAGAACTATAACACTGTGGGGAAATCTACACGAAATATTTTCCAAATTATCCTTCAGGTGTTCAGACACCACAGCTGCTGAGCCAGGAAGCCTATAGAGACATCCAATTACCATATCTGAGCCTGCTTTAACCGTGACCTTCACCCAAATAATTTCACATTTCGGATGTCCGTCAATTTCCTTCTATACTATTGCACTTCGTATCGCTACAAACACGACTCCCCCTTCACTGTCCAGCCTGTCTCTGCGGTATACATTCCAATCTAAGTTTAGGATTTTATTACTGTTTACGTCGGGTTTCGGCCAACTTTCTGTCCCTTGTACTACATGGGCATTGTGACCGGTTAATAATGAGAGCAGTTCTGGGACCTTTCTATAGACGCTCCTGCAGTTTACTATTAGCACATTAATATTGTCATTCCCTGTTGCATTTTGCCTACTCCTACCTAGCCGCGTCTCAGGAGGCGTCTTGTCGGGCCTAAGAGAGGGAATTCTCTAACCTAAAAAACCCCCATGTGCACTCCACACGTACTTCGCTACCCTTATAGCCGCTTCCAGCATGTACTGCTCGCCTGACCTATTCTGGGGGACCCTACAATTCTCCACTCTATAGCGGAGGTAGAGAAATTTGCACCTCAGATCTCCGCAGAATCGTCTGAGTCTCTGGTTTAAGCCCTCTACTCGCCTCCAAACCAGAGGACTGCAGTCGGTTCTGGGAACGATACTACAAATAGTTAGCTCAGATACTACCCCGCGAGCGAGGTTTTCCGCGTTCACCAATTCCGCCAAACGCCTGTACGAACTGAGGATGACCTCTGAACCCAGACAGCAGGAGTCATTGGTGCCGACATGAGCAACAATTTGCAGTCGGATCACCCAGTGCTGCCTATCGCCGCCGGCAGGGCCTCCTCCACATCTCGGATGAGACCCCCCGACAAGCAGACAGAGTGAATACTGGACTTCTTACCCGACCTTTCCGCTATTTCCCTAAGGGGCTCGATCACCTGCCTAATGTTGGAGCTCCCAATAACTAATAAACCCCTCCCCCTGTGTTCCTGCTCGAACCTTGCTGAAGGAGCAGCCACATGTCCACTCACAGGCAGAGCGGGTGATGCCGCACGGCCAGCCTCCACATTGACCCTCCGCCTCGTGCGCAGCGAACGCCGCTGGACCCGCCACTCCCCTTGGGGAGAGGGTGGCCCAACCGTGCTCGGTACCCGCGAAGATGTCTCGACAGCTGGGACAGTGGGTGAAGCATGTAACACCTGGGGTGTGCCATTCGATGCACCAGACTCCCAACTGACGCTACACTCCGAGGCAGCAGCCTGAAGGCGGCTGACCGCGGCCATCAACACGTTCAGCTGTTCGCGATCAGTGGCCATCTCCTCCTGCGTCCTTACACAGCAGTCACACATCCTATCCATGCTATGAAATCAATTTACTGTAGACATTTTATAAACTTTTAACTAGACTGCTAATTGAATAAAAGCGGCTGATAGTTGACTAAACTATGGTTGCTACACACTTCTTGTAGAAAACTATGAAAATAGCACTACTTGTCCCTGCACTGTATTGAAAAAAAACGCTAGACCTACTGGCACTATGGTTGACTAAAGGGACTCTCTCTGACTGCTTTCAAAACAAACACTAAATTTATGGAACACTATTACTAGCACTCGACAGTTAAAGCTTCCTAAAAGCGAAAACACACGGAAGAAGAAGTGACAAGTGAGAAAAATACAGTTAATACTTCAATTAACGTAGCTCTCGGCACAGCAGACGTGCAGCAGACGGCAGATACGACGACACTGTCACTGCAAGGTAGACACAAATCTAGAAAAACTTTTCCCTCTTTATATTGAAGTGATCATCTTGGAGGCTCTCTTTCTGTTTACTAGCTCTAGATTTCATTCCCCAACTTATCCTTTTTACAAGTCTTACTCTTACCGCTTCCACTAAAGGCAATTCTTCTGCTCGTAACTGAGGATCATCGATTTCAAACTTTTCTTTGGTTGCATTTAAAGCATTTGTTTTACACATACGGACTTTCACTACGACTACAGCTTCTGGTATATGTACACCTGGTTCCAACTCTCATTTATGAACTATCGCTCCTGATACATTCCTTAAACAAATTCGTACTCCTGCAGTTTCCGCTTCCCTGGGCCCTAAACTTAAAATTTTGTTTTCCTTCTCTTTCCCCGACGTGATTATCTTCGCAATAAATCCCTACTTCTGCGGCTCCTACCTCCATTGGACCGGCACCTACCGTATTCGACACACACTTTCCTCGTTCTGCAGCTCCGACCGCAAACGAAAAAGCACGTGGCTTTCTCCCGGCTCATACCCCCATTGAAACGGCACCTACCGTTTTCGGCGTAACGTTTTGTCGTCCTGCGGCCCCAACCGCATCCGACTCGTATGGCAATGTCGTGTTTTTCACCACTTCTGAATAACTACGTTTACGCCCTTTTAGGTATTTCACCGTCAGCTCATTGGGTTCTACAGAATCTGCATTAACACTTTTTGGTTCTGACTACGTGGCACTCTTCCCGTTACTTAACACCTTCTTAACAAAGTTCTCTCGAAGTGACTAACACGCTATTCTCAACAAAACGCGTTTCCCATAAATCACAACATTTCTCGAACCGTAATCTTTAACTTCTTTCGGCTTCTAAGGAAGTCTCTACCGACAAGTTCCTCAAATGACAAATCTATGTCTGTTCCGATTACATAAATCTTGCACTCCACAGGTACGTCTTTTTCAACCCTTAATTCTATCTTTAGGGCGCCTTCTGTTTTAACAACATTATTGCTAATTACCTTTATTCTAATGCTGTCAGCAGAATGACAATTCTCTGCCCCTCGAATTGAGCACGACTGTCTATAAGGAATCTCATCGATTATCTTACGTCCCTTTTACACGTTATATTAATATATTCATTCCTATTTGACAAGTTTACTTTAAATATTTTTCCTGGACGGAAGAAATGCGACTGCTTTACTGCGCCTCCCTTTAGTTTCCCTGTTCTATAGGTTTCATTCATCTTAACTGCCAATTCTTTCATTGTCTAGCATAGTTATCTTTCTGATTACACTTGAAATGAGTAAAATTCATCACCGAGGTGTGGGACAGTTCACCTTCCATAAAATTCCATTGAGTGCTTACTAACTGGTCTTTACTTTTATGACCTTTACGCGTTGTGACTGTAACTGGTACTGTCTCTCCAGTTTGTATTTTCCTACTTTTATGACAGCTTTTCAACAAGTAGCCCGCTTTTTCACAACTAACACAGTTCTGGCTTTTATGATGTTCTGTCCCTTGGTGTGTAGCTTTCCGGGCTTTTCTTTTGAAAAAGCCAAAGCACCTTCCTCTTCAGAGGCAATATCTATAGCTTCAGATGGAGTTACTGACTCTCCTATTGCTCTTATTACTGTCGTTATCGCTTGGTCGTATAATACATGGAGACGGCTCTACCCAGTTTGAAAAATTAAGGCAATCTGCTAATTCTGTTTCCGTCATAACCCCTTTGACCACCTCTCTGAATTAATGCTGAAGCGAATGCATTCTCGAACCCCGGTGTGCCATGTTTTCCCATGGTCCCTGCTAACTTGCTATGATTTTACATGTTTAGTAGTGCAGAATTTTTTGTAACCATACTTTCCTACTAAAATAGCATGTACTGAAGACCAGGTATTAGACAAATCTCTAACAGTTTACTTCTTGCTGCTCCCACCATTCTTGCCTTTACAGATGTCAATAACACGTCGTACTGCTCTGGTGTAACCAAGTCGAAAGCACTATCTCCGTTAGGCCATGATCGTTGCCACTAAAGTTAAAATCATCTGTGTTGTTAGGCTGCGTCATACTTCCTTCTAAAATAGTTTATGTTTCGACCCTCTCTGCTGGAATCTTCTTCAGGATGTTTCGGAGCCCACTATTGCTAGAACACTGTCAGTGACCAGTGTCGCGTTCTCTTGTAAATGGCAGTTTCTCGCGTTTGAGCTGGAGAAATGGGAGTAATGGTTAAAATTCTTGTGACAACAATTGTTGGGACATATTCATAGGCTAATACTCCCGCGGTGATACAGAAGAAGGTGCGTTACTGGCAAAACTCTTGTGGATACCATTGGTGGCACATCGTCACTGAATATAAAGCCACTATTCCATATTTACGGCTGGAGAAGGCTTACTGGTTGAAATTCCTCCTACTGCTATTGGTTGGCCATGGTTATTGGATATATGTAAAACGGACAGAGGAAGAGAGGAGGAACGTTTAACCGAAATATTATTGTTCTCCGATGTGACATGCAGTGCGTTGTTTGTATTGCCCCGCACACTGCGGTCGCATATTCACCCTCCTTGATGGCGGGGAGCCATGATGCCGGAGGCCTATAGCCGTCCTCTCTATTGAAATTACATGCGTTCTTGCAAATTTCAACTGCTTCTCGGATGTTTTACTATAAATGTTAGTTTGCTTACCCAGCACACGAACGTTATTAAAATCGATGTCAGAGCCACATTTCTCATGGTGTTACGCTACTGCCGATTTTACATTTTGCCGCCGCCGCATGTCACTTGATAGAGGCCTGCATTGTGAAGGCAATCGGATACCATTTTTCTTTAGAATTCTGCTTATTTAGTTAGTGACTCCAGAAACAAACGGTAACGTAACCGAGTGAGAAGGTGGTTCCTAGTCATTCTTATAAGTGTGATTAATATGCCACCTAAAAGCGCTGTCGATTGAACAACTATCATAGCCCTATGCCTTTACTGTCTTCTTTAAAAAATCCAATTCCATGTGGTTGTTATTACTGATACGCTCATTTAGCCATTGGTGATGGACAACCAATAGCTGTAGGAGAAATTTCAGTCAGTAAGCCTTCTCCAGCGTAAGTGTGGAACGGTGCCTTTCTATCCAATGAAGATGAGCCACCAGTAGTATCCACAAGAGTTTTGCCAATAATGCACCTTCATCTCCAACAGCGCGGGAGTATTAGCCTTTGACGTTGGTTCACCAATGGTAGCCACAAGAATTTCAACCATTACTCCCACTCCTTCAGCATAACTTCTCAAAAACTCCCCTTTACAAGAGAACGCTACAGTGTTCTCGCAATAGCGGACACTGAAACATCCTGGAGAAGATCCCAGGAGAGGCGTCGAAACGTCGGTTATTTTAGAAGGAAATGTGACGCACCCTAACGACACAGTAGATTTTAACTTTACTGGCAACGACCATGAGAGGCTGCAGGTTTACATACTATCTTAGTTGTTCAGAATGAGAATTTCACTCTCCAGCGGAGTGTGCGCTGATATGAAACTTCCTGGCAGATTCCTGAGTTGGTAGAGCACTTGCCCGCGAAAGGCAATGGTCCCGAGTTCGAGTCTCGTTCCGGCACACAGTTTTAATCTGTCAGGAAGTTTCATATTTTAGTTGTTAATTGCATTACTTAAACTAACATACTGTCTTTGCGGTGTCGAGGGTGTTCCCTGACTACCAGATACCTGCTGATCCTTAGACTGCATTTTTCTGAAGAATTTCTTTCTCACTTAATGCGGTTTGTCGTAACTCGTAGCCGTGTGCTGCCTTCGGCGCGACCTCTCTCGTGTCGCCACCCAGCCACGCAGTTAACACTGCCGGCCCGGCCCCGGCCGCCCCTCGCTACCGATTATGTTATCTCCAGTCTTGCTCCAGGCGGGACCCTCTTGCCCGTCTTCGCCTCCCTCTCTGGAACGGCGCTCTCTCGCACGTGCTACTAACATGCCTCCCACGTAGTCGAACCCGTGCTGTGGCGTACTTCCTTGGCACGGCCGAACATCTCGCGCCGCTTGCTCTATAGAGAGGAGTGCTGCCACACTTCATCGTCGACGCGCCTATGGCATTGTCGAACCCGCTCCGTAACAGACCTCCGCGACCAGTCATAATCATCTTCTTCTCTCTTTCTCTTTGCCTTCCGACAACCGCCTCGTCTAAAGTTCTTTTCCCTGCCTCGTCTAAGCCATCAGTCCGTCTATACTTCGGGATGAGTTTCTCAGAAATCCCATGGTACCTATTCCTCAGGCATGTGGGCCTGTAACTAACTTGCGGCAACTCTGTGCCAAATGATGCCTAGCGGCAATAAGTGATGGCCACCCCACACCACCACACCTGGTACCAAAATGTGTTTTTATGTCTCTATCACCATCATGAAATCGGCGATCGAGGACTCTGTAGATTATGTGCCGTTGTCACAATGATCCTCCATAGATGGCGATCTTGGGCACTTTGGATCCAGTTCTCACGGACTCCTAGCTGGCCAAGATTTTTCTGTAGCTCATCGTGCCATCGCTTTCTGGGTCTTCCGATTGGACGGGTACCATCGGGCATTTCCATAAGTAAGGCTCTTGCCCGAGAGTGTCTGGTCTCCTAGCAATGTGGCCTGCCGAGCTTATTCTCCCTGTTTCAGTTTCTGACCGATGTTCGGTTGCCTCGTCAGCTCATAAAATTCTTTTTCTTTTAATTTTGCTGCTTTTCCATGGGCTCCCTTCCTGGACAGGCCTAAAGATCCTTCTCATAATTCTTCATTCGAAGACCAACAAGTTTTCTTAACTCTACTTTGTTGTGCCTGGGGTTTCTATCCCATACAACAATACTGGCACTATCACGGCATGCTTTACATTTGGTCTTAATCGACTGATTCTTTGGTGACATTATCTGCTTTAGACTCAAATAAGACTCATTCACAACAAGTTTCACTATTTCCTGTTTTAAGCTATTTTGCCTGTTGAACTATGTACCAAGGTATTTAAAATTTTCCAGTTAAGGAAATTTCCCTATCCGTACCTATAATAGGATTTCATTGGTATATCAAACTCGTTCAGCATGTTGTACATACTTCATCTGCGGATACTGTCATAAGCTTTTGAGAAGTCCACGGACGTCACCAGAAACAAATGGTTGAATTGTACGAAAGATACAGTTGTGTAATGTAAACTTAGGAGAGAAATACCTCTGTAGTTGCTAGAATTCCTAATACTGGTCGTGTCTAAAAAGTTCCTGGGAGTGAATCAGGAATGAAGGAGCTTGATGTTAGGTTTCCTGAGGCAGAAGGGGCTCTTCCAACTCGTAGTTCTCTGAATTACAGCTGCAAGTTGAAGACATTTCGTACCAGGGAACTCGGCATGCTGAGGTCATATGTATCAAAAATTAAGTACAAAGGAAGGTTTATGGCATACTGCAGGCCGGTGAGGTACTGTGATTATAACTGAGGCACTGAGGAAACTGAGAAAGACGTCGCTTCCCCGCTAAAATAGGTGCGGTGCAAACACAAGTCCCGCCTCGAGGGCGGAGTAACACAGAGACGGCAGCCTTGGGTTCTTCCGATTGGTAGTTTTTGTTACCGCTTTGTCAATGGAGGCTTTCCGGGCTCCGAAGACATTACACTACCTAGGGGAAATTTCCCGCCCTATGTTACAATATCTCAGATCCCTTTTACACAACTACAGGTTAATCCGTACCCTACTGCAATTTATTCGCTACTCTGTGTCGAAACCGATCATCAAATGACATTCTGTTTTAGCGATCTTGGCAAGTAGAACTTTCTTCAGTTATCATACAGTACATATAGCCACCAGACCGAGCATGTCAGGAATATGTACTACTTTTGAGAGAAGTGGGCAATAACTTGCTATTCAGAGATACCTGTATTTGAATTTGAAGCAAATTTAATACTATTTTTTTATAATATAGGTGATAAAAAAAATAGCATTCTGGAGCGCTGCCACCAAACACAGTAATCACAGCGTCGAATTCTAGCTCCATCGGTCTTCCCACGAGACGTTTATCGGTCATACTAACTGCTACTGGTAACTCTCACACCTTATTATTTCATGAGCTTAATTCTGACATCTCAGGGTCTTTCAGCTAGATATGATGGCTGCTACGGCCGTAAATATTACACGACATTATATATCAGATTATTAGAATCAAGAGCCTCCGAGTGTTTAAAAACGCTGTACCATGTAGCGACCTGATGGAATTGTTTGTGTTCGGCCAATGCTTTCAGAACGTTACTTGCAAACAGGTGTAGAGCGAACAGTGGGATACGGATGAGGAGTTGATGCGATATGGATGTGCTTTTCGTGGTGCGGTTGTGTGCCATTATTGCACTTAAGAAAACGCTACATGGTGAAGGATAATACGTACAATAGAAGAACAGTCAGGAGGCAATGATTATAACAGCATGACAATGCAGCCTGTTATAAAGCACAATGTACGAGAAAATGGATTATGGGCCATAATGTGATATGGACTGGCCTTCCGAAAGTGTGTGAACACAGTTCCCAACGCTACAATCTTCTGTGGTTTAGACTGTTGAGGAAGGATGGTCCGTCATTCCTCCGCAGACATTCAAATTCCTAGTTGAAAGTGGTCACAGCAGAGATGAAGACATCACAGATGTGAAGGTTGGACACAGTCCATTTTAATGGCACTACTAACTGTCTGGATACTTTGGATCAGGTAATGCGTAGAGTGTACCTTCAACAAATATTAACGTTTCCTCGGACTCAGATGCGCACGACAACCTTCACAGACGGACACCCGTTACCGGCTGGCACTTTTCACCCTTCTTATAACGCCGCGTGTCCTACAAGCACAGTCTCGTCGCCACCCGAAAATGCTGACCGCTCACGCGAACATTTTGACCAATGACATGGCAGACGGCGATGCTGAGCTGCTGTGTCGATCGTAACTAAGGCTATCGACACAGGTACCCCCTACCCTCACAAGCAGAGTAAACGTCCGGGTAGTGCGCCATTAAAACTAATACAACAGAAGTAGGAAACTCCGCACGTTCAGTAATTTTTTTCGTAATTTCTTGTCAAACCAACAAAACAGTTACACCGGTGAGTTTGTTTCACTATGTCCTAACAATACCATACTTTCATTTAAAGAAAGTAAGCGCTGATGAGGCCGGCCGCGATGGCCGAGCGGTTCTAGGGGCGTCAGTCCGGAAGCGGGCGACTGCTACGGTCGCAGGTTCGAATCCTGCCTTGGGCATGGTTGTGTGTGATGTCCTTAGGTTAGTTACGTTTAAGTAGTTCTAAGTTCTAGGGCACTGATGACCTCAGATGTTAACTCCCATGGTGCTCATAGCCATTTGAACCATTTGAAACGCTGATGACTGTATCTTGTGATTAATCAGTTGGTAAAATGAAATTTGTGTACATTAGATGGGATCCTCTTCACAATCTGCTCGTGTGAAAAGAAATTACAATAATCTTTAGCGAATCAAATGTTATCTGACGTGAAAGAATACGTGCCTCTTCATGTCTGTTCTAGAAACGTGCAGCGACAGAGTAGCGTAGCCTGCATTCGGCCTTAATTCGAATCTCTTGTGCGATAAAACCGGCATCTACAGTGTCACCAGACTATGTGGCAAGTGCGAACTTGTTAACGGATGAATGCACCAGTGGCATTAAGTTTCCTCAGGATATGAGAGCGAGCAATCAAGGTGCCACATGTGAGACGGCGTCAACAGGATGAGAGAGCTGTGTGGCGTCTACCGTGATGAGACTCCACGCGCCGTTTGAGAGCATGCAGGGCGTGGAAGTCAATCTTCCTTTGAACCAGAGAGTAAACTGCCGCTTGTGATCACGAGGCGCTAACATTTCCATTAATGGTATCGACCGCCTTCCTCTAATGCACTACGTGCACAGTGCCTCCTACCGATTTCGGTTGCAGAGCTGAAGCACATTTTGCCTCAAGGCTTTCTCAGAAGCACCCTTGCCTCGTGTACCTGCTCTCAGTGCAGTTGTCAGTCATACACTCTAGGGCTGATGAATGTAATCAGCTAAGGGTGATTACGGTAATTAAAGTTTATGAAGCCTTAGAAGCCAGAAACAGCATACATTTTCCGAACGTTAGTGAGCGTTTGATTTTTATTATTAATTTTATTTCTAATGCAAGGACATGCGAGAGTTAGTAAAAAGCTCACGGGGATTCGTAGTTGTAGAGGTGTTGCTCTATGATTTCTGCAGATCCATTCCACTTCATTAAGAATTTAATAATTTTCTCCGAAGTGGCATTTACATCACAAGTAACTCTTTGTGACAACGTGAGCGGAGCTTCTTACATGGATTCCTCGGAGAACTGGTTTCCATCATTTGTAGCCAGTGCCTGAGAATCTGAGATGTCTAACAATATTCCCAAAGCTGTGAAATTAAGGTTCTTAATTTGGCTGTACAAAAAAGCACCTCACCAAGTGGACTGCTTTTAGTTTTATTTATTTTTTTAATTATGAGATTTTTATGTACCATGCAACGCTAGCAGTCCTCATCACTTTGCAGATTTGAGCTCCAGCCCGTAACACTCGCTTCACATGTCAAGGCAAAGGTGCCGGTTTATGCGAGAGAAGGGAGTTTAGAATCTTCATCCTGAGACTGAAGCTCTTCTGTCCGTGTTTGCGTACAAATAGATTTGTTTTTGCCGAGGTCCGTCTTCTATTTCGCAGACAAATTTCCCTGAAGTTTCACTACCGTCAGTGGGCTTCTTGTAGGCTTCTTGTACAAAAGTGTATCCGAGTTTTTTTGAGACAGTACATACAAAGCTGAAGAACAGACAGTCTTGTATACACACTGCTGAGCCAAACCATTACGGTCACCTGCATAATACCTTGCTAATACGTCTTTGGAACGAAATACATCACTCTGCCTGCTAGGAATCCGACAGTATGTTGCTAGGTAGGAGCAGGTATGTGACATTAAAGGCCAATGCACAGTTCATGTGGTTCCCGTAAGTAAGGAGCCGATTATTTGCGTACGCGGTGATGGCGCCAGATAGTGACGCATAAGGGTTACACACGATTTACATCCGGTGAATTTGGTTGCCGAGACAACAACGTGAATTTACTATAATGCTGCTCAGACCAGGATAGCATAGTTCTGCCTCCGAGATATATACTGCTAAAAGATGACCTCGTTGTCGCGGAAGACTTAAAGCATGAAGGGATGCAGGTGGTTCGCATCTCTTAACTTGTCTTAGATTAATGCCATAGGTCTCATGCAAGCGCAGGAGAATGTCTCCTATAGCATAGCAATGCGTCCACTAGCTTGCGCTGCTGCTACTGTCGCAGGTTCGAATCCTGCCTCGGGCATGGATGTGTGTGATGTCCTTAGGTTAGTCAGGTCTAAGTAGTTATAAGTTCTAGTTGACTGATGACCTCAGATGTTACGTCCCATAGTGCTCAGAGCCTTTTGAACCATTTTTACGAGCCTGCGCACGAGGCGCTGCACGTTTCGACCTGCCGTTTACCTCGACACTTTCCCACTGATTCACTGTCGAATCCCGATTGTCTCGTGTCCACTGCATTTTTAATTGACGATGTCGTTGGGTCAACATATCCGCACTTAGAGATAGCCTGCTGCTGAGCTCTACTTCCAACAATAATGAACGGTCTTCTCCGAAACACCTGTAGGTGCAAGTGCATCGTGCTCTTTCGGTAGAGATGCCACAGATCACCATCTATCAAGCTTTACAGAGCAGACAAGCTTCCGAACCCCACGTTCTGTGGAGAGTCCTGGGCGTCCAACAATTTAGCGCCTTCTAGTAGTTACACTGTCCTTATACCTCCTTTCATAGATACTCACGACAGTAGCACGTGAACATCCGACCAGCTTCACCGTTTTCGAGGTACTTGTTCAGAGGCTCTGCGGTATAATAATCTGCCGTTTATTAAAGTCGCATATCTCAATGGATCTCACCATTTGTTGTCCGTACCTTCGCCTGGGTGATCCCCTGTCCGTGCCTGCTCTGCTGTCACACATTGATTACTGTGGCACATGCGCGCAGCTCCACCAGCCGGCATGCAGCGTCCCGGTGGGCACTGGCCATAATGTTCTGGCTGATCAGTGTGTATCTTGTTATCACATACTCTAGTTTCCACTTATTTTTTTAAATTTTTTATTGCACTTGTTTTATATCACAATTTGGGATGTGCAATCACACAAGGGTGTTCGAAAAATTCCATTACGAACTACTGCGATTTGCAGAGGGGAGACTATAAATAACATTTTCAATAGCAACGCATTCCTCTTTTGCTTCAGGAAGTGCATTATGCGTGACACTCTACAGTTATTATGTAACAGTTCGACTGAAAACACAACGAAACGAGCGCTTATCACTGAAGCGCTTTCGTTTGTAATTAACACTTAAACTGTACTCGTTTACATTAGTCTGAAAAGAAAAAAAGAACGGAGCATGCTGTACGTGCTGGTGCATTACAACAGCGACTAGATGAGGTTATCACCAACTTTCTTACACATATTATGAGGACTGAGTATGTTCAGGTACACGCCCTCCATCCCAGCTGTAGTCTCTTCTATTTCAAGTGCAGCGACCAGAACTCGGGTGAGCAGACCTTCCACTGCCTCTACTGGAGTCTCGTAAATTAAAATTTGTGTACGATCCCCACAACAATTTCTGCATAGGAGTTATCTCCTGCGATTGTGGTCGCCGCTCGGCTGGATCAACTCGGCCCCTCCATTCATCACAATGGCGTCTGTTGAGACGTCTCCGAATCGCATGTGAGAAGTGATGTGTTGCGCCATCTTGCTGAAAGGCAGACCTTAAGTGATATCAGTTGACTGTGGGACCTGGTACACGTCTTCCTGTCTTCCCTATCGCATACGAGGAGAAGAAACTGTGAGACTTTTCTATTTCTCTCTGAAACCGTGGACGGGGTATCTGAACTGAATTGTGGTAGAACGGAAACGGTGCATTTCCGAATATGGCTTCCTATTCAAAATATTATGTACTCACGTAGAAGTTTGTAACAGGAAGTTTGAAACCACATGTAAAAATATGGAATAGTTATTTACTTCGAGGCTTTACGACTGGTAATGATGCGGTTAGGACAAACATTAACTAATTCTATCTGAAAGATTTTGTGTGTGTGTATGTGTGTGTGTGTGTGTGTGTGTGTATGTGTTTCTTCATTAAATTCTATATGGTTGCAGAAGACAGGCAGTGGAAGAAAAGAATTGCAATAAAAACATAGAAAACCAGGGAAACCGCAGCATGTGCTAACAAGGTGTATATAAAATACTTTGTTATTCAGTTTTGTAAATATTATCTTAAAAGCTCAAACTTGTGTGCCTAAATATAGTAAAGAGTATTTCTTCTCCAGAGTGTGTGCTGATATGAAATTTCCTGCCAGATTAAAACTGTGTGCCGGATTGAGAAGTGCACTCTGGATCATTGCCTTTCGCGGGCAAGTGCTCTACCATCTGAGCTACCCAAACACGTCTCACAACTCACGACCCGTCCTCACAGCTTCAATTTTTCCAGTACCTCTTCTCCTACCTTCCAAACTTCACAGAAGCTCTTCTGCGAGCCTTCCAGAACTAACACTCTTGGAAGAAAGGATATTGATGAGATATGGCATAGCCACAGCCTGGGGATGTTTCCAGAATGAGATTTTCACTCTGAAGTGGAGTGTGTGCTGATATGACACTTCCTGGCAGATTGAGTAGCTCAGATGGTAGAGCACTTGCCCGCAAAAGGCAAAGGTCCCGAGTTAGAGTCTCGGAGCGGTACACAGTTACAATCTGCCATGAAGTTTCAGTATTTCTTCTGTTTTATAGAAAGAAAACAAAAGCCCACCAAAGATAAACTGCAGCGAAGAGTGTTTGGAAAATAGAAGATAAAACTTTATTGTCTTTTGCTCAAGTCCACTAAAAGCAAATCTAGTTTACGAGCTTTTTCGTCGCTAACTACCCCCGACAGTGATATACATCGGAACTGACACTGTCTCGTGGTCTTCAATCCGGAGGCTGGTTGATGCATCTATCCATTGCAGTCTATACCGTGGAAGCCTT
Source organism: Schistocerca gregaria (assembly GCF_023897955.1). Classification (NCBI taxonomy): domain Eukaryota; kingdom Metazoa; phylum Arthropoda; class Insecta; order Orthoptera; family Acrididae; genus Schistocerca; species Schistocerca gregaria. Next base: position 171,679,026 of record NC_064926.1, on the reverse strand, counting down.
TTCATATCTGCCTAATTACTGCAATCTACATATCATATGGACCAGCTTACTGTATTCAAGTCTTTGTCGCACTCAATTATTCTTAGCCCTGCCCCCAAACACATAGCTTCAAACTAGCGATTCGTTTTTGCCATAGGAGCTGTCCTATCAACCGACCTTTTCAGTTAGTCTAGTTGAATCAAAAACTTCACTTTCTCCCTCTACGATTAAATACATCCTCATTATTAGTTCGAACAACCTATACAGATTTCAACACTGAATGCAGCACCATACCTCGAAATCTGTTATTCTCTTCTTGTCCTCATGGTTTATAGTCCAGGTTTCGTTTTCTTACAAAGCTACACTTCAGATTTCTTTGGAAAACACTTCCTAACATTTAAATTATTATATTTTAAATTAAATTATCATTATTTGTCACACGCTTTTCTTGCTAGCGCTTTGCGTTTCCCATCCTAACTGCTTCGGTCATTTCCAGTTGTTTTTCTTCTAAATAACAATGCTCATCTACTCCTTTTAATGTCTGATTTGCCAATATAATAACGTCAGTTTACCTTATTTAAAACAAATAAATTCATTTATCCTTCTTTTGCTTTCGTTGAGGTTCATCTTATCCGTATTTTCAAGTTGCTACTCCAAGTCCATCGCCGTCTCCGACAGAACCGTAAAGTCACGGACAAATCTGAAATTTTCTATTTATTATTTTTGAACACTGTCAGTGTGACCTAGCATGATGCCTAAGGAAGTTGAGCCTACAGTAGCAAAATAAACTGATACTTTAAACATCGGTCTTGACAGTGCAGTGACTGCAAAAGTGAGACACTTCTTTCAAAAGTCGCCAGTGGAACAGCAAGCTTTGATATATTAAAAGTTTTGAGGATTGGGCAACAGCATGGAGTTGGAGAGCGGTAGGTATAGAGCTCCGGCAGAGTATGATTTTAATTCAATGGTTCTTACACACTGCATTATTCAGGTCTATACAACGGATATCTGGCACAATCATTTTATAAGGTATCCCAGTGAGTTAAATCAGAATTAGACACTCTGAACCAGTTAAACTGTAATTAATTTTCTCTTTTAGTGCCGCCAGTAATAAATTAAAATTAATAAAAAAGGCCTTTAAATATCCTGCCCATTAAAGTTATTGTTTGAAGTAATTAATTACAGTTATCAAAGACGTTTTGAAGCCAATAAAAGCACAGAGCAACACATTTCCATTACCTTAAATATCTGATGCCTAACAAGAATGATTGACGGACAGGTTTCAAACGAAATAACAGTTCGTTAGCTGCTTCCCTATATCAAGAGACACCAAATGAATTTTGCTCCATACATGTGATACACATGCCTTAAAAGTTACAGGTACCACTAGCACCAATGTCCCACTTGACTAAAACACAGAAAAAGGAAATTTACACAAACGACGTACAGATGAATCTATCAGAAATGTAATTACTATGAAATGTTAAAGATGAAATACGTGCCAAGAGTAAATAGTAGTTAAGACGAACGTGGCAGTGCACTGAATATGACAATCAACAGGCACACGTAGCATCAGTTATGTAACACCAATATCTGGTTGGCTTTTACCTCCACTTAACGAATTCTTAGAAACCTATCAATATACAGCTGATTCCACAACGTTATCATACACGTAAAACAATTTTGAACATAAATACTTCTACCATCGTCAAAGAACGACCAGGGACAATACAACGAAAACGGCCTCCCACTGAACAAGGCGCACAGGCTCACTAACTGAATACTGTCTATAATTAACAAAATATTATTGTTCAGATAAGACTGCCGTAAATCATCATGTATATGAATCAGGAAAGTGACTTAAATGAACCCTCGTTACTTGATCCACGTTCGTGTTTCGTACCTGAATGCTGACTGGTATAGGAATCTACAAGACATTACATCAACCCATAAATTTTGCGACTAATTTCCCGCAAAGTTTCTCATCACTCTTACATTTGGCTTGTCCCGGCCTAAATACCCGATTTTCATCTACGTAGGGCGCCTCCCCTGGTTATACGAGGTGCATTCAAGTTCTAAGGCCTCCGATTTTTTTTCTCAGGACTGAAAAGAGATAGAAACATGCGCATTGTTTTAAAATGAGGCCGCGTTCATTGTCAATACGTCGCAGTGATGGCAGCACCGTACGGCGGATGGAATTTTACCGCCAGTGGCGAGAATGAGAACTGTTTTAAATACTTAAAATGGCGACGTTTTCCGAACTTGAACATCATGCAATCGGTTTCTGAATTTGCGTGGTATGAAAGCAATTGACATTCATCGACAGTTGAAGGAGATATGTGGTGATGGACTTATGGATGTGTCGAAAGTGCGTTCGTGGGTGAGACAGTTTAATGAAGGCAGAACATCGTGTGACAACAAACCGAAACAACCTTGGGCTCGCACAAGCCGGTCTGTCGACATGATCGAGAAAGGGGTGAGAACTGTTTTGGGGGATCGACGAATGACTGTTGAACAGATCGCCTCCAGAGTTGGCATTTCTGTGGGTTCTATGCGCACAATCCTGCATGACGACCTGAAAATGCGAAAAGTGTCATCCAGGTGGGTGCCACGAATGCTGACGGACGACCACATGGCTGCCTTTGTGGCATGTTGCCAAGCAATGTTGACGCGCAACGACAGCATGAATGGGACATTCTTTTCGTCAGATGTGACAATAGATGAGACGTGGATGCCATTTTTCAATCCAGAAACAAAGCGCCAGTCAACTCAATGGAAGGACACAGATTCACCGCCACCAAAAGAACTTCGAGTAACCGCAAGTGCCGAAAAAATGATGGTGTCCATGTTCTGGGACAGCGTAGGCCTAATACTTACCCATTGCGTTCCAAAGGGCACTACGGCAACAGCTGCATCCTACGAAAATGTTTTGAAGAACAAATTCCTTCCAGCACTGCAACAAAAACTTCCGGGAAGGGCTGCGCGTGTGCTGTTTCACCAAGACAACGCACCCGCACATCGAGCTAACGTTACGCAGCAGTTTCTTCGTGACAACAACTTTGAAGTGATTCCTCATGCTCCCTACTCACCTGACCTGGCTCCTAGTGACTTTTGGGTGTTTCCAACAATGAAAGACACTCTCGGGGGCCGCACATTCACCAGCCGTGCTGCTATTGCCTCAGCGATTTTCCAGTGGTCAAAACAGACTCCTAAAGAAGCCTTCGTCGCTGCCATGGAATCATGGCGTCAGCGTTGTGAAAAGTATGTACGTCTGCAGAGCGATTATGTCGAGAAGTAACGCCAGTTTCATTGATTTCGGGTGAGTAGTTAATTAGAAAAAAAATCGGCCTTAGAACGTGAATGCACCTCACACCACCTACTCTTCCACATTGTGTAAGCTGAATATTTCTGACAGCACCAGATCAGTTGTTTTAAATTATTTCCTCATCTACTTTCTCCAGTAACATATCATTGATATTCCATAACTTTGCTAATGGTGAACTGAACAGCTTCATGAACAGCAGCCTTGCTGCAGGGTGTATACGCGAACAAGGAAAAAAAATTCCCCGATTTTTCCCAGATCTCCCGGGTAAAAATACATTGTCTCCTAGTTGAAAATACACCTTTTCCGTGTTAAATGACAGTATAATTTCCGTCAGAACTATAAAACTTAGCAATCATTTGAACGGATATGGCTTTATGCAGCAGCGTAGAATTTCTCACCACTTTAGAAAACGAAATTCAGGGGAGGAAACACGGTTTTGAAATATCTTTGATGTGCAGCAACATGTACGCTGCTTATTTTCGTATTACGAAAATATAAATTCCATCTCCACCTAGAGAAAATGGTTCTAATGGCTCTGAGCACTATGGTACTTAACATCTGAGGTCATCAGTCCCCTAGAACTTAGAACTACTTAAACCTAACTAACTTAAGGAGATCACACACATCCATGCCCGAGGCAGGATTCGAACCTGCGACCGTAACGGTCGCGCGGTTCCACACTAAAGTGCCTAGAACCGCTCGGCCACACCAGCCGGGAAAAGTTAATTGTTTAAGTTAATATACATAGTGTTGCTACAAGTAAAGCAAAGCTTTCGAATATAATATTTGTCTCGAAGATTAATAAGCTATAAGAGAAGCTAAGCTTTCACATATAATGGTGATCTGTTTAGGGCATGTTACACTGTCAGACACATCACACGAATACGCCAGTAAAAATTTTGAATACCGACATATATCACTGATCTTCTATGCTCGAAATTCTTCTGAATGGCTTGTCACTAAACACTTTTAAATGAGAGCAAACGCTCAGTGATTTAAGAAATTCATCGTACATTCTCGTACGTAGTTCATCTTGCGTAAAAGAAAATTTACTTTGAAAATAACACTTTTCGAACCACAACTTGCAATATTTTCCCGCGGCCTGTTAGAAATAGATTCATTTCAGCAGTTGCCATAGAGCGCCAGAAAAGAGGCGTCACCACGCTTGCTCAGCTACGGTGACAAAGGAAACCCGTACGTTAGTACGTGTAAGACATTAAAAGATCGTCCTTACATTATGTCATAAAAGAAACTCGACATCAGAGGATACTCCAAGAGCGTCGGAATTTTGTAAACCGTACCAAAATGCATAGTTCGCCTTAAAACGCTCATTTGTATGTCCATATTCCCAATGTCGTAGGACTCGACCTGATATTAAGATTTTCGGGGTGGTTTTCGTGACGTAAATTTTCTTGGAGTACTAGTACCGTATTACCTCATGTTTGGTTCTTTATTATGAAATAATGCCATACGCGCTAGAAGATGAAACCGTGCACTTGAAATGCACCGAACAGTTGAAACTAACCAATAGTGTAGAATTAAACACTTCTTTTCGAATAAATTAACTGCCTCAGCAGGAAAGCTTAATAAAAGCCAAATTTCTTAAACAAACCGACAAAAAGAACTGTATTGATCTGCAAGGCGATTAATGCTTGACTGTCAGATAGGTGGAAATAGAATAAAATTGAAACTAGTAATATATTTCAGCCTTCCGTAATTGTATGAATGTATCTTAATCCTATTGATAGCTCCCAGCCACACTAATCCATCTTGTTTTCATTTGACGTGCGAGCAGTAAACGAAGAGGAAACAGAAAAATTACACCTCCCCCACCGCACTATAACTCAAACTGCTCTTCGCAACAGAGCGTCAAAAACTTTAAAAAAAGAAATGACTTTTCAAAAATAAGTTATTTTTGTAGCGTACATCTTTCTGAAGAGTCTGATACATAAGAAAACGTATCTTCAAAGATATGTAAGATATGTTATGTGGTCTTAAGTGTGCCGAAGTGGAGTGCCACACCTCTTCAAACATTCTTATACCACACGTCACTGTATTTCGCTCTGTGGAATTCAAACCTGAATATTTTGTAACAGATGCCACAAACTATTTCAGGACAGTGGAAATTAAAATGTCCTGTAGTGCTTCTCGTGCTCCCATTCTGCCGGTTTGACATCTTGCCCTTCTTAAAAATAGAAAATAAAAATTGCAATTGATACTGGATGAAATCATTTGTAACCGGAAGAACAAGAAGGCTTCAGAAAATTTGGACTCTTTATTGCCTTTCAGCTAATAACTTGCTCTTATGTGAGACATAAAATTAACTATACTATACCTAAAACTAGTAAAGACAAGAGACAGGAAAGACAGTACACATTTCTTCAATTCTTAGGTCCTTGCGGTTTTTCGCTCTAATCTTGCTACAGCTTTACATGGCGTGCTTACCTCACCAAAGTTCGTCAAACGTTATGCTACATGAACAATCGAAATGTCGTCGTCTAATACTGGAAAAGCTGTTAATACAAATAGTACCCAAGACTGGTAAGGTTTCACACTGTCACTGTTTGCTGGATAAAACCAAACAGGCCGTTCTAATACTGCAGCAATTAAACACACACCAAATAAGCGAGACTGTTTCGGCAATAATGATCATTTTTATAGTACGACTATTTAATTCGCTAAGTACCAATAAGAAATACCTAGTTGGCCTACTACGATCACAAAGCTTTATGTTTGAAAAGTTTCACATTTCATTCAGACATTCCAGTTTCTCAAGCACAAGACCAAATTTTTTTCTATAAATTTGGATCGTCATTTTCTTCCATAGTTTGTGTGATGTCCCCTTTTCTTCTCCTTCCTCTCTGTAACAAGCAATCTTATCATCACTAATTCTGTAACTGTTCCTACCATTGTCAAAACTCATTCTCCGGTTAACTTGACTAACCCTGCCACAATGACCCTTTTAGTTACGCAGTGATTATTCTCCGGTTAGACGTTACTAAGTGTTCGTACAGTGCGTTTACCGCGCTACTCCCAGAATGGAACTTAAGCGGCTGCTGGCTGCGGAATACAACTGGCCCTGTTTAGTGTGGCGATATGACAAAACTAGTCTGTCAGAATTTCACTTTATTGGATGCACCGAGAAGGTGATACATAATCTTTCTTACCTGTTATTGCTGTTAGTCGTTTATTTCCACTCTGGTAGTCTGAATGTATGGATTTCGCTAGTAATTATATCAACGCTGAACATGTGCAAACAAAATTATTCACATAAACAGGCAGCAGTTGTCATCCACGGATTTCTTCCGTTCAACTTGTATAGCCCAGCCACGTTTTGGTTGCAGGAAATTTCATGTCTAGATGCCACGTGTATTCCCCTGGCAGAGACATCACGCACGCTATACACGATTCAAAAATCAGCTTATAATTAATCCAAAAATCAACATAGAATGTGTTAAAAAATGTCCAAAAACCAGCATGGGTACGTTTCAAAATGATATCAATAATCAATATACCGACATGCGCTGGATGCTAGGTGCTTTGTAAAAAATTCCTGGGTTTTTCCTCGGTCTCTCGGTTTTCCCGGGTCGTGTACACCATGTGCTGGCATGGGTTTATGGGCCTCATAGATCCCCTAGTTTAGGGAAAAGTTGATCCACCCCAGCAACCTCTAACATGTAGTTTGCAAAGTATTGTGGAAAATGGCTATAGCACACTTTGAGTTTTGTTGACTTTGTCTGTAAACTATGTGTGGGTAGTAGAGGGCAAGGCTGGCATTGACACACTTACCACTGTCATATTCATGCAAATGTGCAATCAATGTCACACTCTCCCAAATCCCTCGAAGGTCAAGGTCACACCCCTTCTCCTTCAACTCCACCCTCATCTCTCCACCCACCCGAAGGTTAAAGTCAAAGACAAGGTCACAAGATGGTGGATCCAAAATGACACAAGATGGCAGATGGAAAATATCGCCTAGAATACAGGACTAAGGATAACTGAAGCAGACGGTGGCAGTCTGCCAGGTTGTGACAGGCTATGGTTTCCCAAGATGACTGCCAAGATAGCTGCCTATGATGTCACGTAGTTGGTGTCACTGGTATCACTCAACAAGTGAGTTATAGCCTACTACTTCTCTCTCATTTGTGCACTGTTGACCGTTGTCCATGGACAATGAAGAGTCAGCAGATATCAGCCTTGACCAACAAGCAGAACAGGAAGGAGAAAAATAATACTACCACATTTGAATTTAGGGTATTATTGTTAACAAACCACTCCACACCGCTTGTTACAATGCAGTGTGTTGTCTCAAATACTTGTGCTCTTTTTATGTACAACAGAGCAATCACCCACTGAGGTACTGAAGTAGGACACACATCTAATCAAACTTAAACAGATGCATTGTTGTCTGTTGAGCAACAGCAGTTTACAGATAGGCCACCAGATACATCTGATTATCCTCTCTCTGGAGTTGAGCTTCTGGCGTCTGTAATGAAGCAGAGATCAAACAACACACCCAGAAAGAATAACGAGTAATTGCATGTAAGTATTAGCCGATACTTCATAGTTCCCAAAATAGTATATGTTGTTACACACCCTCCATAATAACTGTAGCACTTTTCACTATCTTGACACATAATATGTATCTCTTTTTTTTAATATTTATGTTTCCACAAATGACTTCTTTCTTATAATATGTGTTGTGTTGGCAGAAGAGCCAACACCGTGTTACTAGTGGAGGCCGAAGTGCACGCGGTTTAGCTCACACAGGCTGGCGTGAGGAGGGAAGAACTGTAACACTTTCCACTATCTTGATACATAATATGTATCTCATTTTTAATATATTTATGTTTCAACAAATGACTCCTTCCGTATAATATGTGTTGTGTTGGCAGAAGAGCCAACACCGTGTTACTAGTGGAGGCCGAAGTGCACGCGGTTTAGCTCACGCAGGCTGGCGTGAGGAGGAAACAACTATACTGATGTGAGGTCTGGAACATGACAAGGATTGAGAATTCAGAAGGCGGATGAAATTAGATTGATACTTAGCTATGATCCATTAATGATGAACGTCGTTCTTGACGGTACATGATTCACAATATTATTTGTTCAGAATACATTCATAATAACTGAATATGGCGCCTTTCTAGGTCGTAGCAAATGACACAGCTGAAGGCTATGCTAAACTGTCGTCTCTGCAAATGAGAGCGTATGTAGACAGTGAACCATCGCTAGCCAAGTCGGCTGTACAACTGGGGCGAGTGCTAGGAAGTGTCTCTAGACCTGCCGTGTGGCGCGCTCGGCCTGCAATCACTGATAGTGGCGACACGCGGGTCCCACGTATACTAACGGACCGCGGCCTATTTAAAGGCAACCCCTAGCAAGTGTGGTGTCTGGCGGTGACACCACAATACGTGTGTTTTCTCACACAGCAATGTAAAAGCAGCCCGTTGCTTCACTACCTGCCATGCTGGAGTAGGACATCCATATGTTTGAGAATCAGTCAACGTCACCACTTTATGAGCCATAGCAGTGCACATAGATGGCCCACCATATATATTGGATTATAACACAAACATTCATGGAGTTGAATGTTCTAGTGGCCGCCCCAGCACGAGTTGTTGGGCTCATACCGGCTACTGGACTTGATGTATGATCAGGTCACACAACAAGTCATTAAGCTGCAAGGAAGTCGTTTCGGTTTTCTACTGTTTTCCACAGCATGTAATTTCACTGTACCTAAAGTCCATCACCGTTCTTTTTGGATGCCTACGTAATTCGGTACTCTCCGATACACACGATCGAACAGCGGAGGAGTGGTGCTCAAGCGTCAACTTTAGGTAACAATATCTCTGGATGTAATTAACATATTACAATGCAACAAACGGCTCTGATTACGTATTTGTTTATATGTTCAGATGTGCTAACAAAACTAACGGGGTTCCATTTAAAAAAACGTAGGTTTGTGTTAAAAAACAAACTTCCGTGCATTTTTTTGTTTGTATTAATCAGTTACACTAACCCCTCTCCTCACGTTCGGTCTGTGGAATCGATTCGTCAGTATTTGATGTGGTTTAGTCAGCCATAGTGCCAGTAGTGTCAGTGTCGCCCTAACCGCCGTCTGCTTCACGTCTGCTGTGCAGCGAGCTACCTTAATTTAAGTATTATCTGTATTTTTCTTACTTGTCACTTCTTCTTCTGCGTGTTTTTGCTTTTAGGAAGCTTTAATAGTAGAGTGCTATTAAGTGTTCCATAGATCTCGTGTGTGTTTCGAATACAGTCAGAGAGTCCCTTTAGTCAGCCATAGTGCTCGTAGTGCTAGTGTTTGTTTTCAATACCGTCCAGAGACAGGTAGTGCTATTTTCCTTGTTTCTACAAGAAGTGGTTAGCAATCACAGTTTAGTCAATAATCAACCGCCTTTAGTGAATTAGCAGTCTAGTTAAAAGCTGATTAACACTCTATAGTAAATTGATTTCTTAGGATGGCTAGGATGTGTGGCTGCTGTGTACGGACGCAGGAGGAGCTGGCCACTCTTCGCGAACAGCTGAGCGTGTTGATGGCCGCGGTCAGCCGTCTTCAGGCTGCTGCCTCGGAGTGTAGCGGCAGTGGGGAGTCTGGTGCGTAGCATGGTGCACCCCAGGTGTTAGATGCTTCACCCACTGTCCCTGCTGTCGAGACATCTTCGCGGGTACCGGGCGCGGTTGGGCCACCCTCTCCCCAAGGGGAGTGGCGGGTTCAGCGGCGTTCGCGGCGCACGAGGCGGAGGGTCAATGTGGAGGCTGGCCGTGTGGCATCGCCCGCTCTGCCTGTGAGTGGACATGTGGCTGCTCCTTCAGCAAGGTCCGAGCAGGCACACGGGGGGAGGGGTTTATTAGTTATTGGGAGCTCCAACGTTAGGCGGGTGATGGAGCCCCTTAGGGAAATAGCGGAAAGGTCGGGGAAGAAGGCAGTGTTCACTCTGTCTGCTTGCCGGGGGGTCTCATCCGAGATGTGGAGGAGGCCCTACCGGCGGCGATAGAGAGCACTGGGTGCACCCGACTGCAAATTGTTGCTCATGTCGGCACCAATGACTCTTGCCGTCTGGGTTCAGAGGTCATCCTCAGTTCGTACAGGCGGTTGGCGGAGTTGGTGAAGGTGGAAAGCCTCGCTCGCGGGGTGGAATCAGAGCTAACTATTTGTAGTATCGTTCCGAGAACCGATCGCGGTCCTCTGGTTTGGAGCCGAGTGGAAGGCTTAAACCAGAGGCTCAGACGATTCTGCGGAGAGCTGGGGTGCAAATTTCTCGACCTCCGCTATCGGGTGGAGAAATGTAGGGTCCCCCTGAATAGGTCAGGCGTGCACTACACGCCGGAAGCGGCTACGAGGGTAGCGGAGTACGTGTGGAGTGCACATGGGGTTTTTTTAGGTTAGAGAATTCCCTCCCTAGGCCCGACAAGACGCCTCCTGAGACGCGGCAAGGCAGAAGTAGGCAAAATGCAACAAGGAATAACAATATTAATGTGCTAATAGTAAACTGCAGAAGCGTCTATAGAAAGGTCCCAGAACTGCTCTCATTAATAAACGGTCACAACGCCCATATAGTACTAGGAACAGAAAGTTGGCTGAAACCAGACGTAAACAGTAATGAAATCCTAAACTCTGATTGGAATGTATACCGCAGAGATAGGCTGGACAGTGAAGGGGGAGGCGTGTTTATAGCGATAAGAAGTGCAATAGTATCGAAGGAAATTGACGGAGATTCGAATTGTGAAATGATTTGGGTGAAGGTCACGGTTAAAGCAGGCTCAGACATGGTAATTGGATGTCTCTATAGGCCCCCGGGCTCAGCAGCTGTTGTGGCTCAGCACCTGAAGAATAATTTGGAAAATATTTCGAGTAGATTTCCCCACCATGTTATAGTTCTGGGTGGAGATTTTAATTTGCCGGATATAGACTGGGAGACTCAAACGTTCATAACGGGCGGCAGGGACAAAGAATCCAGTGAAATATTTTTAAGTGCTTTATCTGAAAACTACCTTGAGCAGTTAAACAGAAAACCGACTCGTGGCGATAATATATTAGACCTTCTGGTGACAAACAGACCCGAACTATTTGAATCAGTTAATGCAGAACAGGGAATCAGCGATCATAAAGCGGTTACTGCGTCGATGATTTCAGCCGTAAATATAAATATTAAAAAAAGGTAGGAAGATTTTTCTGTTTAGCAAAAGTGACAAAAAGCAGATTACAGAGTACCTGACGGCTCAACACAAAAGTTTTGTCTCAAGTGCAGATAGTGTTGAGGATCAGTGGACAAAGTTCAAAACCATCGTACAATATGCGTTAGATGAGTATGTGCCAAGCAAGATCGTAAGAGATGGAAAAGAGCCACCGTGGTACAACAACCGAGTTAGAAAACTGCTGCGGAAGCAAAGGGAACTTCACAGCAAACATAAACATAGCCAAAGCCTTGCAGACAAACAAAAATTACGCGAAGCGAAATGTAGTGTGAGGAGGGCTATGCGAGAGGCTTTCAATGAATTCGAAAGTAACGTTCTATGTACTGACTTGGCAGAAACTCCTAAGAAATTTTGGTCCTATGTCAAAGCGGTAGGTGGATCAAAACAAAATGTCCAGACACTCTGTGACCAAAATGGTACTGAAACAGAGGATGACAGACTAAAGGCCGGATTACTAAATGTCTTCTTCCAAAGCTGTTTCACAGAGGAAGACTGCACTGTGCTTCCTTCTCTAGATTGTCGCACAGTTGACAAAATGGTAGATATCGAAGTAGACGACAGAGGGATAGAGAAGCAATTAAAATCGCTCAAAAGAGGAAAGGCCGCTGGTCCTGATGGGATACCAGTTCGATTTTACACAGAGTACGCGAAGGAACTTGCCCCCCTTCTTCCAGCGGTGTACCGTAGGTCTCTAGAAGAGCGAAGCGTTCCAAAGGATTGGAAAAGGGCACAGGTCATCCCCGTTCTCAAGAAGGGACGTCGAACAGATGTGCAGAACTATAGACCTATATCTCTAACGTCGATCAGTTGTAGAATTTTGGAACACGTATTATGTTCGAGTATAATGTCTTTTCTGGAGACTAGAAATCTACTCTGTAGGAATCAGCATGGGTTTCGAAAAAGACGATCGTGTGAAACCCAGCTCGCGCTATTCGTCCACGAGACTCAGAGGGCCTTAGACACGGGTTCACAGGTAGATGCCGTGTTTCTTGACTTCCGCAATGCGTTTGACACAGTTCCCCATAGTCGTTTAATGAACAAAGTAAGAGCATACGGACTATCAGATCAATTGTGTGATTGGATTGAGGAGTTCCTAGATAACAGAACGCAGCACGTCATTCTCAATGGAGAGAAGTCTTCCGAAGTAAGAGTGATTTCAGGTGTGCCGCAGGGGAGTGTCATAGGACCGTTGCTATTCACAATATACATAAATAACCTGGTGGATGACATCGGAAGTCTGAGGCTTTTTGCAGATGATGCTGTGGTGTATCGAGAGGTTGCAACAATGGAAAATTGTACTGAAATGCAGGAGGATCTGCAGCGAATTGACGCATGGTGCACGGAATGGCAATTGAATCTCAATGTAGCGAAGTGTAATGTGATGCGAATACATAGAAAGATAGGTCCCTTATCATTTAGCTACAAAATAGCAGGTCAGCAACTGGAAGCAGTTAATTCCATAAATTATCTGGGAGTACGTATTAGGAGTGATTTAAAATGGAATGATCATATAAAGTTGATCGTCGGTAAAGCAGATGCCAGACTGAGATTCATTGGAAGAATCCTAAGGAAATGCAATCCGACAACAAAGGAAGTAGGTTACAGTACGCTTGTTCGCCCAATGCTTGAATACTGCTAAGCAGTGTGGGATCCGCACCAGGTAGGGTTGATAGAAGAGATAGAGAAGATACAACGGAGAGCAGCGCGCTTCGTTACAGGATCATTTAGTAATTGCGAAAGCGTTACGGAGATGATAGATAAACTCCAGTGGAAGACTCTGCAGGAGAGACGCTCAGTAGCTCGGTACGGGCTTTTGTTGAAGTTTCGAGAACATACCTTCACCGAAGAGTCAAGCAGTATATTGCTCCCTCCTACGTATATCTCGCGAAGAGACCATGAGGATAAAATCAGAGAGATTAGAGCCCACACAGAAGCATACCGACAATCCTTCTTTCCACGTACAATACGAGACTGGATTAGAAGGGAGAACCGATAGAGGTACTCAGGGTACCCTCCGCCACACACCGTCAGGTGGCTTGCGGAGTACGGATGTAGATGTAGATGTAGATGTAGATAAATCCAGAGGTAACGTTAGGCAACTCGCCCTGTGTACTGAAAATTTAGATATCAGAGTCGGTCATGTCAGTAAAGACGACATCTCGTTCACACCAAATTTAAACACTATATGCGCTGTAACAGCTACCGCACGTACGCATATTGTCGCAGAAGATGGCGAATAACGCTTTCGCCGTATTTTAGAGGGTATGGTAGTAGATCGCTGCTTAGAGGATTGTGAGTTTAAAACTCATCTGAACATGAAGCGTTTTGAATTATATCTTCGAGTACATTGTAGAAGTATCAACAAATGGCAAGAAACGTATTGGAATGTTCTGTAGCTGTACGTATACCGTATGTGGTCTGGCTGGAGGCAGTTCGCTCCTCGCTCTTGTACCGTATATGCAAGTGTTGAATGAACCTTCGTTAAGTGAAGTCAGTGTCGTTATTTATCTACTTACACCTTCCTCTACGTCACATTATTGCGGTGGAGCCGCTGGGTATTGGAAATTGTGATACCGCGAGTTATTGACGACACAGTGGCTCCCATCAGGCCAAGACAGAGCCGCCGTTTACGTGGCGAGATACCCGAGTTCGAGGCATATTGAACGGATTGAAATCTATCGGAGACAGAAGAAGAAAAGGAATTAAGAATGACAGCAACTGTGTGCCCCCACATCAGGCATCCTTCTGAGTTCTCTGGTGACGATGGTCAAGATCCCAACAAGTGGCTGTAGGTATGTGAGTGTATAGCCAAATTTAACAAATGGGATGACACCGCGGGTTTGGATAACGTACTTTTCTACTTCTATTCTTCAATTCTTAGGTCCTAGCGGTTTTTCTCTCTAATCTTGCTACAGTTTTACATGGCGTACTTACCTCACCAAAGTTCGTCAAACGTTATGCTACATGAACAATCGAAATGTCGTCGTCTAATACTGGAAAAGCTGTTAATACAAATAGTACCCAAGACTGGTAAGGTTTCACACTGTCACTGTTTGCTGGATAAAACCAAATAGGCCATTCTAATATTGTAGCAGTTGTAACACACACCAAATAAGCGAGACTGTTTCGGCAATAATGATCATTTTTATAGTGCGACAATGTAATTCGCTAAGTACCAATAAGAAATACCTAGTTGGCCTACTACGATCATAAAGCTTTATGTTTGAAAAGTTTCACATTTCATTCAGACATTCCAGTTTCTCATGCACAAGACCAATTCTATTTCCTATAAATTTGAATCCTAATTTTCTTCCATAGTTTGTGTGATGTCCCCGTTTCTTATCCTTCCTCTCTGTAACAAACAATCTTGTCACCACTAATCCTGTAACTATTCCTACCACTGTCAAAACTCGTTCTCCGGTTAACTTGACTAACCCTGCCACAATGGCCGTTTTAGTTATCCAGTGATTAGACGTTATTAAGTGTTCGTACAGCGCGTTTACCGCGCTGATCCCAGAATGGAAGTTAAGCGGCTGCTGGCTGCGGAATACAACTGGCCCTGTGTAGTGTAGCGATGTGGCAAAACTTTCCTGTCAGAATTTCACTTTCTTGGATGCACCGAGAAGGTGATACATAATCTTTCTTACCATTTATTGCTGTTAGTCGTTTATTTCCACTCTGGTAGTCTGAATGTATGGATTTCGCTAGTAATTATAACAACGCTAAACATGTGCAAACCGTATTATTCACATAAATAGGCAGCAGTTGGCATCCACGGCTTTCTTCCGTTCAGGTTGTATAGCCCAGTCACGTTTTGGTTGCAGGAAATTTCATGTCTAGATGCCACGTGTACTCCCCTGGCAGCGACATCACGTACACTATGCACGCATTCAAAAATCAACTTAGAATGTGTTCAAAAATGTCCAAAAACCAGGATGTGTTCGTTTAAAAATCATATCAATAATCAATATACCCACATGCTCTGGATGCTAGGTGCTTTGTAAAAATTCCTTGGTTTTTCGTCGGTCTCCCGGTTTTCCCAGGTCGTGTACACCATGTGCTGACATGGGTTTATGGGCCTCATAGATCCCGTAGTTTAGGGAAAAGTTGATCCACCCCAGAGACCCCTCACAAGTAGTTTGCAATGTACTATGGAAGATGGCTATAGCACAGTTTGAGTTGTTGTTGACTTTGCCTGTAAACTATGTGTGGGTAGTAGAGGGCAAGGCTGGCACTGACACACTTACTACTGTCATATTCATGCAAATGTGCAATCAATGTCACACTCTCCCTAATCCCTCGAAGGTCAAGATCACACCCCTTCTCCTTCAACTCCACCCTCATCCCCCACCCACCCAAAGGTTAAGGTCATGACAAGGTCACAAGATGGTGGATACAAAATGACAGGCTACGATGTCATAAGATGGCAGATCGAAAATATCGCCCAGAATACAGGACTATGAATAACTGAGGCAGACGGTGGCAGTCTGCCAGGTTGTGACAGGCTATGGTTTCCCAAGATGACTGCCAAGATAACTGCCTCTGATGTCACGTAGTTGGTGTCACTGGTATCACTCAACAAGTGAGTTATAGCCTACTAGTTCTCTCTCATTTGTGCACTGTTGATCGTTGTCCAAGGACCATGAAGTGTCAGCAGATATCAGCCTCGACCAACAAGCAGAACAGGAAGAAGAAAAATAATACTACAACATTTGAATTTAGGTTATTATTGTTAACAAACCACTCCACACTGCTTGTTACTGTGCGGTGTGTTGTCTCAAATATTTATGCCATTTTTATGTACAACAGAGCAATCACCCACTGAGGTATTGGAGTAGGACACACATCTAATCAAACTTAAACAGATGCATTGTTGTCTGTTGAGCAACAGCAGTTTACAGATAGGCCACCAGATATATCTAATCATCCTGTCTCTGGAGTTGAGCTTCTGGCGTCTGTAATGAAGCAGAGATCAAGCAACACACCCAGAAAGAATAACGAGTAATTGCATGTAAATATTAGCCGATACTTCATAGTTCCCAAAATAGTATATGTTGTTACACACCCTCCATAATAACTGTAACACTTTCCACTATCTGACACATAACACGTATCTCATTTTTTAATATGTTTATGTTTCAACAAATGACTCCTCTCTTATAATATGTGTTGTGTTGGCAGAAGAGCCAATACAGTGTTACTAGTGGAGGCCAAAGTGCACGCGTTTTAGCTCACGCATGCTGGCGTGGGGAGGAAACAACAATACTGACGTGAGATCTGGAACATGACAAGGATTGAGAATTCAGAAAGCGGATGAAATTAGGTTGATACTTAAATTCAATCCATTAATGATGAACGTCGTTCTGGACGGTACATGATTCACAATATTATCTGTTCAGAATACATTCATAGTAACTGAATATGGCGCCTTCCTAGGTCGTAGCAAATGACACAGCTGGAGGCTATGCCAAACTGTCGTCTCTGGAAATGAAGGCGTATGTAGACAGTGAACCATCGCTAGCCAAGTCGGCTGTACAACTGGGGCGAGTGCTAAGGAGCCTCTCTAGACTAGACCTGCCGTGTGCCGCGCTCGGTCTGCAATTACTGATAGTGGCGACACGCGGGTCAGACGTATACTAACGGACCGCGGCCGATTTAAAGGCTACCACCTATCAAGTGTGGTGTCTGGCAGTGACACCACAAGACGATTGTTTTCTCACACAGCCACGTAATAGTAGTTGGTTACAGCACTACCTGATATGCTGGAGCAGGACATCCATATGTTTGGGAATCAGTCAACGTCACCACTTTTTGAGCCATAGCAGTGCACATACATGTCCCACCAAATATATTGGATTACAACACAAACATTCATGGAGTTGAATGTTCTACTGGCCACCCCAGTACGAGTTGTTGGGCTCACACCGGCTACTGGACTTGATGTGTTATCAGGTCACACAACAGGTCATTAAGCTGCAAGGAAGTCGTTTCTGTTTACTACTGTTTCCCACAGCATGTAATTTCACTGTAGTGTATCCAAACGTGTAAATATGGATTTAGCATCAGACGTGAAATATTATCGAATTATAGAAATCGATAATGTTGATAATATTGCTAAAGTGCAGTTTATGCACATTGAGTGGGATGAGCTATGTCATGCAATACGTACATAAATGTTCAAATGATTACAGTGTACAAACCACCTCATGCCTCAGACTCTGTCCTACTTGGCAGTGAAGTCGCTATCATAGATGTGTTTGAAAATGCAACATTAGAGGCAGGATCCTTTATTTGAGCCATTCAAATGTTCTGATCTTACTGGACCTAGAGAATTCATTAACAGTTGTGCAAGACAGACTGAATCGATGACAGCCAAATGTTAAGCCTCTATTCAATGTATTATCGGCATGAGCACAGTGTAAATGTGGAAGACTCAGAGAGATTCACAATGTTCTGCACAGTACATAAAACTGCCTCTTTTGCACTATGACTATTAAATCAATATTTGCTGAATTTATGGATGGAACTCCGAAGTAACTTGTCATTGCTATCGGTTTAAATGCCATACAGGTTGAGACTATAGTGACAGGAATTAATTATTTGGAAAACATTGTATAAAATGCAATCGGTGAAAGTTGATTTACAGCAACTAGTGTTTGATGTATTACAAAGTTACGTATCACTCCACTTTTTTTCGTCTCAGTCCTCTCATTCATATACGAAATAAAGATAAGCAACGATTGTAGCTCACTGAATAAGCTAACAAAAGAGATATAGCCACTATCGAACTGGCTAAGCTACTGTGACTGTATATTCTTTGTGCAATCGGGACTCCCAGTAGCCGGTATGAGCCCAACAACTCGTGCTGGGGTGGCCAGTAGAACATTAAACTCAATGAATGTTTGTGTTGTAATCCAATATATCTGGTGGGCCACGTATATGCTCTGCTATGGCTCAAAAAGTGGTGACGTTGACTGATCTCAAACATATGGATGTCCTACTCCAGCATGGCAGGTAGTGAAGCAACGGGCTGCTTTTACATTGCTGTGTGAGAAAACACACGTATTGTGGTGTCACCGCCAGACACCACACTTGCTAGGTAGTAGCCTTTGAATAATGGATGGTTTAAGAACTTGTAAAATGATGAGGGAGGTGCAGTACATCGCCAATCTCCCTCATCTTAGAGACTGACATGTGCAAAAAGCTGCACCCCAGTTGGAGAGCTATAGCCACTGTGATGACAGTTTTGCTAACTGAAAACATACTTTGATTTCTAGAAGTTACCCCATGGATATGAATTCATGGGTACATTGGTGCCCTACAAAATGATTAGATATCCAACCTAAATAGCAGTGCGTGCAGTATTACTACCAGACGAACAGTAGCAATACGCCTTACCATCATCTGAAAACTAACAGCTTACAAAGACGAAGTACTAATTATTACTAACCTTACCATCATCTGAAAGCTATCAGCATGCAAAGACGAACTACACACTAGTACTAATGTCTCGTAAGTATGGCACAAAATGTGATTACCAATGTACCAGACTCTCCCAGGAACATGAGGCCGAATGGTAGATCTGATTTCCATCACATATCACATATAATACGAAATATATACTGAAAATTTAGATATCACAGTCGGTCATGTCAGTAAACACGACTAACACTCATTCACACCAAATTTAAACACGATATGCGCTGTAACAGCTACCGCACGTACGCATATTGTCGCAGAAGATGCCGAATAACGCTTTCGCCGTAGTGTAGTGGGTATGGTAGTACGTTGATGCTTAGAGGGTTGTGAGTTCAAAACTCATCTGAACAGGAAACCTTTTGAATTATATCTTCTGTTCGTGTACATTCTAGAAGTATCCACAAATGGCAAGAAACATTGTATTGGAATGTTCTGTAGCTGTATATATACCGTATGTGGTCTGGCTGGAGGCAGTTCGCTCCTCGCTCTTGTACCGTATATGCAAGTGCTGAATGAACCTTCGTTAAATGAAGTCAGTGTCGTTATTCATGTACTTAACACCGTCCTCTGCGTCACATTATTGTGGTGGAGGCGCTCGGTATTGGAAGTTGTGATACCGCGAGTTATTGACTACACAGTGGCTCCCATCAGGCCACGACAGAGCCGCCGTTTACGTGACGAGAAACCCGAGTTCAGGCATCTTCAACGGATTGCAATCTATCGGAGACAGAAGAAGAAGAGGACGTCAGAATGACAGTAGCTGTGTGCCACCACAAGAGGCATCCTTCTTGGTTCTCTTGTGACGATGGCCAAGATCCATACAAGTGGAAGTAGGTATGTGAGTGTATAGCCAAATAACAAATCGGATGACACCGAGGGTTTGGATAACGTACTTTTCTACTTGGAGGGCACCGCCAAGCAGTGGTATGAGAACAACGAGGAGATGTTCACAAGCAGGGAAGTATTCCAGGTGGAACTGCAGGTTATTACGGCGACAGACAACTACAGAAGTGCAAGGCTGAATATAAATTAAAGTGCAGGACACACTGCGTTTGGGAGAAACTACAGAATCCTACATTCAAGACGTCTTGGAGCTGTGTAAAATAGTGGATCCTCGAATGAAGGAGGAACACAAGGTTGCACATCTCATGAAGGGTGTTGCTGAGGAGATGTATCGAGTCCTACTTCTGAAGGATGTTACGACACCAGACGACTTCATAAAATGGTGCCAGTTTATCGAGACAATGAATAAGAAAAGAATTAAACGCAAGAAGTTTGAACGGCTTCCAGACGTCGTATCGACGTTTGTGATAGAGGAAGTGAGAGAGGAAATACAGAAGGCACTTGGATTGCACGGCGAGAAAAAACCCAGACGCTTGATGAGTTCAGAAGGGAGTAAGTGGAAGAGACATTGAACCCAATCTCTCGTCCTTCATTTCAGTTTCAAACGGTAAAAAAGTTGAAGTTACGTTCCTACAATGTTGCATGAGGAACCTTTTTGGGCACCACGGAAGACTGATGTATGGAGGACCAAGGATAACCAACCAGTATGTTTCACTACCGACGATCGGGACATGTGGTGCGCTATTGTCGAGAAAGGCGGCGGATATTTGATGACGCCCGCGCCAGAAGACTGCAGACCGATCTTAGCCGACGCCAACTCCGTGTCGGCGAAGATGAACACGGAGATGTCTCAGGACGACGTAGATCACCACCGCTGCAAGCTAGCCGCTGTAAGAGACTCTCCCAAACACGCCGCTCAAGGTCTCCATCGCCATTTAGAAGCTCCAGCCGATTACTTAGACTCCGCAACCTGGAAAACTAAAGGGTGCGACCTTCCTTGGAGGTGAGGCCGCCGAAGAGAAAAATCCTCCGCAATCAATCACTACAAAAATGGTACGAAACTACGTCGATATCCTCATGGGAGATTGACCATCCCAAGCTCTTGTGGACTCTGGATCATCATATTCTGTCATTTCGGAGAAGTACCGTCGCCAGTTGCAGAAAACCGTATTCGTCTACAGCAAAACATCTTTGCTGAATGTGGCTAATGGGAAATATGTAAAAGCTACATGAAGATGTGTCACTCGTGTTAGTATAACTGGCCATACACAGCCCTTAGAATTCACTGTCTTACAAGAGTGTAGTCATGACGTCATTCTCGGATGGGACTGTTCTAACGTTTCTGAAGCAGTTATAGATTGTGGTAGCTAGAATATTATGCTAGACGAGATGAGATACTGTGGAGAGGAAGATGCGTATGCTAGTGTGTGGAGACTATTTGTGCAGGAAGAAGTAATCATTCCTGCACTCAGCGCTAAAAAGGTAGCTGTTATGTGTCATGCCATGCATCGACCCATGATCTTGTACTGCAATGTAAGAGAAGTATAGCACTCAAGAATAACTTGGCCATCCCAGCCTCCCTGTCGTCTCGTTAACAACAGATTCGGAGAAGTGTGGAATGCCACCGAGAGCTTCAGGCCCTTCCAACACGCATGTGCTTAGCAAACGCTGAGAAATTAATTGCAGAACAGCTGAGCGTCATAGAAACATCCCATGCCGCGTCTGTGGGCGAAGTTAGTACTACCACTAAGAGACAAGATCTTCTATCTTGAGTATCACCAGATCTCTAAGGAACAACAGAAAAAGCTACTTGCCATTCTTCAAGAGTTGTCTGAATGCTTCAATCAACAGGTGAAGAGCAAATTAGACAAATCGACGGTGAAGCATCGAATTAGCACTGGAGACCATCAACCATTAAGTCAGAGAGCATACCGTATGTCAGCAACGGAATGTCGAATAATCCGCGACAATGCAAAGAAAATTATCAATGACGTCATTCAGCCTTCGCACAGCCCATGGTCGTCACCAGTGGTTCTCGTCAGGAAGAAGGATGGCAGTTGGCGCTTTTGTGTTGATTACAGGAAGCTTAATAAGATAACTAAAAAGGACATTTAGCTTCTTCCACGAATTGACGATACACTAGATTGTCTGAGGATGGCTTCGTTTTTCTCAACAATGGGCATGTACACGGGATACTGGCAAATCGAAGTAGACGAGGCAGGTCGTGAGTAAACTGCATTCATTACCAATGATGGCCTTTGTGAGTTTAAGGTGATGCCGTTTCGTTTGTGTAATGCACCAGTAACTTTTCAATGAATGATGGATAATCTTCTACGACACCTGAAGTGGACGATGTGTCTTTGTTATTTAGATGACATTATACTGCTCTCAGAGAGACTTGATGAACACATAAAAAGACTGAGGGACGTTCTTAAGTGTCTCCAGCAAGCCAGACGGAAACTTAATCAAAGAAAGTGTCTCTTTGGAGC
The DNA here is from genome assembly GCF_023897955.1 of Schistocerca gregaria. NCBI lineage: Eukaryota > Metazoa > Arthropoda > Insecta > Orthoptera > Acrididae > Schistocerca > Schistocerca gregaria. The sequence continues at coordinate 171,656,691 of NC_064926.1, read as the reverse complement.
AAAAGAAATCAAAATACTTGGTCACCTTGTGATAACGGAGGTGTGCGGCCAGACCCAGAAAAGGTGAGAGCTTTAACGGATTTCCCCATTCCTAAAACTATTAGAGATGTGAGAAGCTTCCTCTGATTGTGTTCTTATTGCCGTCGTTTTGTATCAAAGCCAGGCCACTTCAAGAGTTGTTAAAGGCCGATCCGGGTATGGGATCGGTGCTGTTCTGATGCAGATATAGGACGGAAAAGACAATTTTATAGGATGTTCTCTTTTGAAACTTACCAAAGTGGAGAGAGACTACTCAACTACGAAAAAGGGAATGTCTTGCTGTGATCTGGGCCAAGTACAAATTTAGACAGTATCTCTATGGAAAGCCATTTACAGTTCTTACAGACCAAATTGAAAGACTTGCACCAGGCGAACGATGTACCTGACGGGAGGCCCTCGTCACACGACATTTCATTTATGATTCATTTTGTTAGTTGCCAGGTCTTAAGAATCCAACAGGACAACTCGCCAGGTGGGTACTACGTCTTCAAGAGTATGACATTACCTTAGTATGCAAAACTGGAAGAAAACACCAAGTGCAAGACCATCAAGACTTTGATGAAGGTAGTGACTATCCCGCTGCACGCTGGAGTGCACAGGATCTGCTGTTTAATATTATGGTAGTCAATGAGTTACTTTGCAAGAAAAACTTTGAACCGTTTGAAAAGGCGTGGCTACCGGTGATTCTTAAACACAGGCGCTCAGATGTTCTACAGAAATTCCATGACACGCCTGAGGCCGGACACTTAGGATGTATTACGACATACGATAGGATCCGGAAGAGATTTTTCTGGCCAGGTTTATTTCGGAGTGTCCGTCACTGGGTGTCCCACCGTAGAGAGCGCGAGAGGAAAAAGGCAGTTCCTCAGAAACCACCTGGCCGAATCATACCAATTCCACCTGCCGAAACGCCTTTCCAGCGTGTTGGGATTGACCTCCTCGGACGATTTCCAACGTATGCTAGTAGCAATAGGTGGATTATTGTATGCACTAACTATCTGACGTGCTATGCCATTACAGAAGAAAAAGGCAGGGTAAATTCCAAGCTCCATTGACAGGTAACAGGCGGAAAGGAAACGAAGAACGTAGCGGCAAAGGAAGTTCCAAGAAGATCACCGCCAGGGCGAACATCAATCATCGGATGTCGGACTATGCAGGACCGATGACTCGTTCCCGGTGTAGGAAGACGTAACTCCGAGACGCTCTTCTCTTAAGGAGGGAGCAAAGTCGCAGAAAAAGGTGAGTAGCGCAGTCGCCGTAGTGTAGTGGTTATGGTTCTAGATTGTGGCACAAAGGGTTGTGAGTTCAAACCTTCCCGGAATTGAAATAACTTAATTTCTGTCTTCGGTTAGAGTACATTCTAGAAGTATCCACAAATGGCAAGAATCATTGTTCTGGAATGACCTGCAGCTTTATATATACCGTAAGTGTTTTGGCCGGAGGCAGTTCGCTCCGCACTCTCGTATGTGCAAGTGCTGAATAAACCTACGTAAAGTGAAGTTAGTGTGCGTCATTCATCTGCTTACTACCTCCTCTACTTAAAGCTAGACGAGAGAAGTGGTTGGGATATTGTCCGTAAATCCAATAGCGGACAAATAGATGTCGATTTCTAAGTCATTTTCTTACTGAATAATCAAAGATTTTGATTAGTAGAATAATTAACAATCATAAACACATTATGAAAACAGATTATGATTAACCGCAGTTGCCAATCAGACTTATATAGTAATTTCACAGGAGTAGGATGGATGAGATACTTTATGTGAACCCTGTACGAACCAATTAAGTGTGAACTGCCGAGCAGTTAGCTACTTTCTGATAATAGGATTTCACATGCAGAATAATTGTCTGAATAAGCATATAAATGATATCATTTCATGTGTCATCACAGTAGCATGTACAGATACTCCACACGTAATTGGACAAACAGCAACTATCAGCCCACAGCTAATCAGTACCAGAAACCTAATGAAGGCAAAGAAGAACCACTTATTACAAATATCTCCTAGCTGCAGCTCAACAAGCAATCACTAGCGCATACGAACAGTCACAGGTCTTGAGATAAACCTAGAGTATACGATGTAAAGGACTGAGACACCGTCTGAAAATCTTTTATTCCCATTGAATCATCCACTTAGCAAAATTATGAATTACTGTGCTGGCAAGCGTCTTACGTTATTTGATTTTTCAAACAGCTGAGCAAAACTGAACGTACTCACTCAGACATTCAGTCCTCTCTTTACTTATTCTGATCAACATTAAACTGATAACCATTTTTTTATTTTCTTAACCCTTTTTTTCGCAACTCTATCTGACTTTCAATAATCCCTACGAGAGAATGGCCGCGACTAACAATAACCTTTACCTGTCATGAATCACTTACCTCTCAAAAATCTTCGTTACTTTAAGTACTGCAATATAACGAGCACCGGTACTGCCAGCTAAATAAAATATTTCAACTACTGAAGGCACTAACTACTGATAGGCATAGATAGCAAATGAAAGATTTTGATGGAGAACAAACAATATATTTACCTTAATATTGTGCAAAAGTCATTCATTACATTCGATCTTACAAATTTAGTTTTTCTGACGGACACACTTCCAAAACGTCCACTCTCAAAACTCTGTCATTTCTCTCCCTACATCCATCACTGATGGCGACTCACCTCCAACTGTGCAACGGTACACGCTGTTCCCATCCACCTGAATACACTAAAATAGCAAATATTCCAACAATGCCAATCAGCCACAAACTGCACACAGCGCAGACAGTGATTTTCATACAGAGCGCTACGTGGCGTTACCAAAATAAAAGCCTGAACAGCCTACTTACAACATTATTATCGGTGATCTCTGTGAGTTCACTTAAAAAAATAGCATTGTCATCATCATGTGACGAAATGTTGAGAACCCTATTGTCATCATCAATACCAGCGTCTTCACCATCTTCATCATCAATGGCGAAATGCTCAGTATTTGAAATCATTGGCACCGGAAGGAATCCTGAAGGGACTCTAAACAGCATCTCCTCAGCGTATTTCTTACAGGTTGAACTCGTTAAATCAATAGATCTGCTGACGGTAATGGTCATTCCACTGCAGGTGATACTAGATGAGGAGGCGACGGTTGCAACCCTAGCAGCGCATCCACGTATCTCAGAAATTAGACTTTGTGTTTAATTTGTTTGCTAGCATTGCATCAACAGGTTGGAGACAGTAGCAGCACAACACGTATTTATTGCGCAAAGAAATAGGCCATTTATAATTTACGTGTGATACAATTAACATTTCTACAGTGATGCACATTTCAGGTTGGGCATTTCTAATACATACTTATATTTCATATATTTCTAGCAGTCAGATTGTATTATTGCTGACAGCACTGTTTTCTTAAATTTAACGGAACAGACTGTACTTTTGCCATGAGAGTGGCACTACACAGTTAAACGTTGCATTTCTTTTTAACTTTTGCATTGTTCATAACTTTTGAAGAATTACAAGATTACTTACGAAATTAACTGTTTCTCTTCTCACGAGTTAAACTTCCTTACCACACGGACAAAATACCAATAAATACATTACCGTATAAGAATTACAAACTGGCAATGTTTGCTATAACAAGCAGCATACTACTAATGCTGTATTGTAATGCTGCAGAATCCTACTCATCTGCGGTAACAGACATATTTTTTACCGTTAAAGCAAGGTTTAATTCCTCACACCAGCTATAAAATCTATGTAAGTGATCTTGCATCCTTCTAAAACGTCCCCTTAGGAAAAGTATACAAGACTGTGCTTAAACTGACACACAATAATTTTAGCGCAACGCAATCTGACTTTCAAAAAGCCCTAAAAAAGAATGGCCCTGACTAAAATTAACCTTTACGTGTCACAAATCACTTACCTCACAAAAATCTTCGTCACTCGAACTACTGCAATACAGCGAGCGCCACTACTGCCAGCTAACTAAAAGATTCTAACTACGGAAGGCACTCACTACTGATAGGCATAGTTAGCACATGAAAGATTTTGATAGAGAAGAAACAATGTATTTACCTCAATAGTGATCAAAAGTCATAATATATACAGCAGTTCATGACATCCAGTCTTACAAATTTCAAAGGTCCGCCATTTCGCTCCCCACATCCACCACTGCTGGCGGCTCACCTCCAACTGCACAACGCTACGCGCTGTTAACATCCAGCTGCCCAGCACTACAATGGCAGACAACAATGCAAACTAGCACAGACTGCACACAGCACAGCCAGTGATTTTCAGAGCACTACGTGGCGTTACCAATATAAAAAAACCTGAACAGCCTACTTACACTCCGACAAGATCTCTATGACGACACGTTCCCATACATCACAGCGTTATCAACAAACAGGTGTAAATTACTACTCACCCTGCCTGACAGATCATTTATGCATCTAGAACATAAAGACGGTCGTTCACATTTCCCTAATAGACATTCACTGCTTTGCTAGACATCGTATTTAAGCCATTATAGATCTTCTGATTAGTTCACCACCATCTCCAAACGATCTGGTGGAACGTCAGATATATTTTTTTTTTCTTATATTGCAGATTTTCTTCTTATCACTCCTCCATTGCCAGATCGAATCTTCCACATATTCAACTTCTATATACATAAATACATTTTCAAACTCTGTGGTAGGTGGAACGTGCGCTTCTTCAAACACACAGTAGCTTTAGGTATTTTAACAGGTTGTGCACATTTCCTCAACATGATTCATTCCTACACATTTAATCTACATTTTATCATCATCATCATCATCATCATCAGCCAATTCAATCATTAAATGATGTGGCCTCTTAGAGTCGTGGATTAAGGTAGGCTTTCAGCAGTCTTCTTCAAGTGGGACAGTCTTGGGCAGTTCTCTGCTAGGTGATACCAGCGATCTTTTTAATCTTTTTGTCCCATCTGTCCTCTAGGCCTGCGGTGCTCTCTCTGACTCCCCTCCGGTACTAGCTTCGTCCATCTGTAGCCTTTTCTTCTTGCGTCGTGGCCTGCCCACTGACATTTCAAGGAACCTACTGTCTCTAAGATGTCGTTAACCTTCGTCACAGACCGGATTTTATCTGCCCTTTTCCTATCCTTTCTTGTATAGCCCAGCATTGATCTCTCCATGACTCTTTGTGCTGTCCTAAGTTCCCCTTTTGTAAATGAGTTCTGTGTCCATGTCTCGCAGCCATACGTCATCACAGGAAGAATGCATTGATCGCATACTGCTTTCTTCAGATTTAATGGCATATTTGATCTGAATACTGTTGAATTCTTCCCAAATGCTTGCCAGCCAAGCTTGATGTGTCGATAGATATCTGGTCTTATGTCTCCCTTCATATTTATAATCTGGCCAAGTTAGAGATATTTAGTGACCTCTTCTATTAGACTGTCCTTGACTTTCACATCTCCAGCTGGGACCCATTTGTTGGAAATTAGTTTTGTTTTGGAAAGGTTCATGTTCAAGCCAACCAGCTGGCATTCCGATGCAAGATCTGTAACTAAGTTTTAGTGCTCTGCGAAGTCTATAGCCAGGCAATATCGTCAGCAAGTTGCTAAGCCTTCTTCCATTAATTCTAACTCCCTTACCTTCCCAGCTCAGCTGTGACATAGCCATTTCCAATACAGCAAAGAACATTTTTGGGGAGATGGGATCGCCTTGCTTGACACCCCTCATGGTGCGGAATTCTTGAGTTTATTTCCCGATGTTAAAATAGGCTGAAGAATCCTCGTAGATGTTCCTGAGCACTTCAATGCTGCTCCCACTCCTTGCTCACTCAAACCTTGGAGCTGCTTGGCTAACGGTGTGAAATGCCTTTTCAAAGTCAACAAAGGTATTGCAGAGAGGCTGTTGGTATTCATTCGCTAACCTTATTACTTCACTAACGGCCAGAATGTGGTCAATAGTGCTAAAATTTCTTCGGAATCCTGCTTGTTCTATAGGTTGAGCTGAGTCTAGGGTGCAACTACTTCGGTTTAACAAGACCTTTGTGAACATTTTGTACAAAATTGAGAGCAGAGAGCAAGCTGATAGGACAGTAGTTTTTAATATTGTGAATACCTCCTTTCCTGTGTATCAAAATAATCTCAGCCTTGTTCCACGATAGTGGGACTGAAGCATAGTGCAAGCAGGAAGTAAATACTTTTGCCATTTATTGTTACCTGTCCTACCAGTTTGAGGATGTCAACACTGAACTCATCATCACCCGACACTGTTCACTTCTTTATGCTATCTAGAGCACACTTGACTTCCGATGGGACTATATCACAAACACTAGGTACATGATTTAATTTAGATACACTCTAATTTTCTCTTGAATTGCTATACAAATTCTTATAAAAGTCTCTGATGAACTTCAAAACCTCCTCCTTTTCAGTGATTCGAGGGCCATTTCCATGGAGTGCGATAATTTGCTTTTTACCGATTGTGAGTTTGCGTTTGGCTGACTTTAAACTTGTCATGTTCTCCAAGCTTGCTCGTAAGATGTCTTCAGTGAATTTCTGTATGTCACTTTTCATTTCTGTTCGTACTGCCTTACACAGTTCGGAATACGCTACCAAGTCACGATCGGTTTGGATATTCATTTCTCTACTCTGTTTTAAAAGAGTTTCAGTTTTGGCACTGAATTTCTTTGGTTGCTTATTTCTTTGCGTAGGTCACCGACTTATTGTGCACCTGAAACAATTATTTCGGCCAAATCACCATCTTTAGTTACGTGGAACTTGCTCTGGAGGACGTCTTGGAATTTCGAGGAATGTTCTTCCATGTTTTTGAGGTTGACTACCCTTGTCTTCCCCTTCATAAGTTTATTCCTTTCATTTCTTACATTGAGTTGTACCCTTGCTCTCACATGACGGTGATCACCGCCAGTGTTGAACTGATTTAGCACTGAAACGTCTTTTACAATCTGCGGAATGTTTGACAGAATAAAGTCTATCTAATTTTGGACACTAAAATTTGGGCTCCTCCAATTCCATTTTCAGTCAGGATGCTTCTTAAAAGAATGTATTCATGATGGACATATTGGTGTATTCAGCGAACTGGACTAATCTCTCACCTCTATCGTTTCGGTCGTCAATCCTATAGTTGCCCACCACTGTGTCGCCTTCTTTCTTGGTGCCAACGTTTACATTTAAATCGCCAATGAGCATCTGGAATTGACAATCGCTACCTTCTTTACAGGTTATATCCAGACATTCATAAAAGGATTCAGTTTCTTCGTCAGGGTGTCTTGAAGTGGGAGCGTACACCTGAACAATCTGTATTATACCTATTCGACACCTTCAGGACCATTCGAGCTGTACTGCTTGTAGTTCCTTCTAAGACAGATACTCTATCAGCAATATTCTTGTTGATTAAGAACCCAACTCCATTGCGTTTTCCTTCTGGGTTGCCACAGAAGTAAAACAAGTTGCCAGAGTACAAACGGAGACAGTCTTCCCTTTTTGGCGTACTTCGCTTAAACCAACAATATTCCAGTTCATTTTTGTAAGCTCTTTCTCGATCTCTTCTAGCCTGTCGTTGCCTATTAGAGAGCGACAGTTATATGTTCGTACTTGAAGAGTCTGTATCTTTTCTCAGCACCTCTTGGTGTTTGTGACATCGAAGTTGCTCTCATCGGGAGACCCGACTGTGGGGCTGTTACTCCGGAAAATTTAACATTAATGTCACTCAACATAAGTCGAAGGTGAGAAGCATAATCGCCACGCTTGCTTCAGAATGGATTGGCGATATAATTTCCAGGCCGCCCCTGCCATGGGGTACATACGCCTTTGGTAGTCCGCTACAGTAGAGTACAGACACCATCATGTTGCTAGTTTTGGTCCACCCTGGGTATTTCATTTCCCCGGTGCCACCCATATCGCTGCTGACCAGAGGGCCCAGTTAGTTCCAGTCAGTCACCTTGGGAGCCATGGAGACATCAGTCGCAGCCCCGACACTTGCAGTTGTAGACTTGCAGGAAGCACAGAGCGACCACAATGGTGTATATAGCGTACTTGTACTTCACCAGCAGTGAGGCTAACATGGACTATTACAAACAGCTTCTGCCACAGCACATGGAAGCTTAAGCAGGTCTATGTTCATCTTAATAAAGAATCCAGTTTGAGTTATTGGAAGAGTTTACCGACCACAAAACAGCTTCGTATTTTTGCTTCCCATGGCACGAGTGTACAGTGAAAAGAAGATGACACGAAATAGGGCTCATGCACTGAGGTAACTAAAGTTATCGGATACCTCCCACCATCTTTTCGGACCTCCTTTTGCCTAGTCTTAACTACAGCTAATGGCGTCGTGCAGCAAAACCACGTCGCATGGACTCAGCAAGTCGTTGGAAGTTGCTTATAGAAGTATTAAGCCATGCTGGCTCCACGGCCGAACATAATTGCGAAAATGTTGCATGCGTAGGATTTTATGCACGGACTGATCTCTCCAATATGTCCAAAACATGTTTGATAGTATGAATGTCAGGCGATAGGGGTTGCCAAAACATTCGCTCGAATTGTCCAAAATATTCTTTAGCAGTTGTGGCCTTTGACATGGCGCACTGCCACTCATAAAAATTCCACCTTTGTTTCGTAACATGGTATACATGATTGGCTGGCTACTAATCTTTAAGTAGCCGATCTTAACCGCTTTCTACACAGCACCCAGTCCAATCTAAGTAAATTCAGCTCACACGGTTATGGAGCCTTGCACACTGCTTTTTTGACGAATTGGTAGGGTCTGCGCAACATGCGGACCCTACCATCAGCTCTTGCAAACTATAATTGAGACTCATCTGGCAAGACAACGGTTTTTCAATGTTCTAATTTCCAGCCAATACGGTCATGATAGCACGAGAGCCGTTGGAACGTTGTCGTGCTGTCAACAAAAGCATTCGTGTCGATCGTCTGCTGCCATAGCCCAATAATGCAAAATTTCGCTACGGTGTCCTAACGGATACTGTTAGCACTGACAACATACAAACGCTGCTGCTCTCGCTTGTTAAGTGAAGGCCGACGGCGTCTGAGTGTCCCTATTCCATCCCAGTTATCCAACTGGCGAAAAGGGACCTGCAGTTTACCGTGGAATGCAAACGACACGTCATTTCCGCCAACTCCTCACATTGCTGAGAAGTGATCGGTAACTAAAAACAGATACTGCAAAATTCTTGCCTGGCCGAGATTCGATTTCGCAACCTTTTCTTTGTTCGTTACTGTTCGTTGTGTTTGGTCATAGCAGACGCCAATCGACATCTGTTGAAGTTGATATCATCAATCAATTTTTATTTTATTTTATTATTACAGAGAGAAACCAGCTCTTTGACCGAACACGCTGAGTTACCATGCCGCCTGTAAACCACTCGGCTCGGTTCATCTATAGATTTAGGTGACTGAGTTTTCGAGTATCGAGATATGCGACAGGGACGGGTGTGTGTGTCTTCTGATTGCACTTACTTAGAAGCTTAAATTATTTACACCGCCAGAAGACCATAGACCTTTCTACTTGACATATCCCACGCAACGCATTAAGGGGTCACTGATACAAAAGTTATAATTATCTCGATTTGCAAAGTATAAGTTTGAAAATGGGCTCAACGTCACCTACAACCTTCCTCTGTAAAAGAGCAAATGCTTGGTGGCCTATGACCTCACCCTCGGTTTCGGCGACGCTTCAAGCAGCAATGTATCGAGACATATCACGAATAAGACCAGACCTTAGTAGTTCGTGTGAGGTGTAAGGTGCGTTATTAATATTAAGTAGGCGCAATTTTTTACAAAACTCTGCGCAATACCATCGTAGACATGTCACGCAAATGTGAACAACGTCACATCCCCTCCCACATTTCAGCACTTTTTTTGACACATCCGCCATAGTAGTTAGAACAGCGACGCCCAGCGTTGAAAATTATTTGGCCAAGGAAAACGTTTCAGACACATCGCCCCTCACAAGCGACACGAAAAGGTCTCAAGGGTTGGCCTAAAGGGTGTCACTGTAAACACGCCTACACTTCAGGCGTTCATTGACATTTTACTGTCGGAAACGACAACTCACAGTGCGATCAGAACCAGGGCGACGATCTTGACAGTTTTTGAGATTACTGACATCCCATGGACGCTTGAAGCCTTCTTTAAAGACGACGTGGCCATGAACCACATTAAACATGATTGTCCTATTTTGAATGTAGCGTCGACAGCAGTTTTACTCTGTACACAGTATGGAACCATAAGGGGTAGTGAAAACCATTCGACGAGATTTGAAAGTGATGCTAATCAGCAAAGGGTGCATATTTTATTTTCACCCTCCTTTCGTACGCTCTCCTTTGTTGTGATTACTGAGGGATGCAACACTGACACGTTCGTAAATAAAACGTCGTATGGTGTCATGCTTTTGCATCATTACAGAGACAGTTTAGGCTTTCTAACTTATTCGTATAATGTGAAATAATTATAGAGTTCCGAATTATGATCCACTAATTCCGTGTTGCAGTGTAGATTTGAACTTGATACCTTCAGCCATTTCTGAAAAATAAGGAATGTTGGTTGGTTGGTTGGTTGATTTGTGGGACTGAAGGGGTCTGCTACGGCCATCGGTCCCTTTTTCCATAAACTTCAAACAGCCACACAGAAGGAAAACGAACAATGGAGACGACAAGAGACGGCACAGACAAGAAAGACAGAGACAGAGATCAGACAAAAGGAATTAAAATCAAACTGAGTCTGACAGTGGTTGGCTGACCATAGAGTCAAAAAAGGAAAAGCCAACCACAGAGAAACACACTAAGAAACCCAGCCTAAAATCATAGGCCAAAGGCCAGAGTCAACACAAAAAAACAGATTAAGTGATAAAAGCCCCTTGCCCCAATAAAACGCAAAACTAACCCCGCCATGGCAGTGTCATCTGTTAAAAGGGCAGGGAGCTTATCAGGCAGCGCAAAAGTCTGCCTGAACACAGCTTAAAGGGGACAGGGCAACAAAATGTGGACCACCGTGAAAGCGGATTCGCAGCGACAGAGAGGTGAGTCCTCACGGTGCAATAAGTGGCTGTGTGTCATCCGGGTGTGCCCAATGTGCAGCAGGTAGAGGACAACAGAATCCTTGCGAGAGACCCACAAGGAGGAGCGCCACGCACCGGTGGCCTCCTTCATGGTCCGAAGTTTGCTTGGCGAAGGCAGGGTGCGCCATTATTCACCACAGGTGCGAAGTACATTCTGCCGCAAATCTGCACCGAGATCACTCTCCGAAAGCCCAATTGATAAGGCTGGTACACCGATAGCCTTTTTGGCCAGCATGTCAACACGTTCATGGCCCAGGATGCCGACAAGACCAAAGATCCACACAAAGACCACAGCGCGGCCGTAACGGGCAAGAGTATGGAGGGACTACTGGATAGCCATCACCAGACGACAGCGAGGGAAGCACTGGTCGATAGCTCGTAAACCGCTTAGGGAGTCGCTACAAATAATGTAGGACACACCTGAGCAGGAGTGGATATACTCTAGGGCAATGAAATGGCGACCAGCTCTGCAGTGAAAACGCTGCAGCCAGCCGGCAATGAGTATTGTGGGTAATGGTCCCCTAGAATGAAAGCATAACCGACACCACCAGCAACCATCAAACTGTGAGTGTAGACAATGCCAGAGCCCTGATGCGTGGCAAGGATGGAAAGAAAGCGGCGGTGGTAGGCCTCAGAAGGGACCAAGTTATTCAGACCCTGTGCCAATTCGAGCCGAAGCCATGGGCGGGGCACACACCACCGGCGTGTACGCAGAGAGGCCCGTAAAAGAGGTGGAAGAGGGAAAGACCCAAGCCCAGAGAGAAGCTCCCCGACGCGAACTGCGATCGTACGACCCTACCGGGGCCGACGTTCTGGGAGATGGACGACAGACTGAGGGAACAGGAGATGATAATTGGGATGTCCAGGCAAGCTACAAACGTGTGTACCATAAGCGACCAGAAAACGTTGCAACCGTGACCGCAGTGGAGGGACACCTGCCTCCACCAGTATGCTGTTCACAGCGCTGGTCTGGAAACCTCCAGTGGCAAGTCGGAAGCCGCTGGGAAGGATGGGGTACAGCACCCGCACCGTAGAAGGGGAATCTGAACCATAACCCAGGCTTCCATAATCCAGACAGGACTGAATTGACGCCTGGCAGAGCCATAATGTGTAGACCAATCGGCTCCTCAGTTGGTGTGGCTCAAGCAATGCAGAGCATTAATACAACATATCTGTTTAAGCTGCTGAATATGAGGGAGTCAAGTCAACTGGGCATCAAAAACCACACTCAGAAACTAACGTGTCCCCATCACAGCAAGAGGTTCACCGTCAAGATAAAGCTGTGGCTGAGGGTGAATAGTGTGTCGCTAGCAGAAATGCTTAACGCTGGTCTTGGCAGCCGAAAACTGGAAGCCATGAGCTACAGCCCAAGACTGCGCCTTGCGGATAGCGCCCTTCAGCTGACGTTCAGCAGCTGCAGTGCCAGTGGAACTATAGTAGAGGCAGAAATCCTCAGCATACAAGGAAGCTGAGGCAGACGTTCCCACCGCCGAAGTGAGCCGTTAATTGCAATTAAAAATAGGCGGACACTTAAGACAGGGCCCTGTGGTACTCTGTTCTCTTGAACTCGGGGAGAACTATGGGAGGCCGCAACTCGAACGCGGAAGGTACATAATATTTCGTATGAAAATTGGCAGCGGATCCCGAAGACCCCCACCATGAAGCGTAGAGAGGATGTGAGGTCGCCATATCGTATCATATGCCTTCTGCATGTCAAACAAAAGAGCGACAAGGTGCTGACGGCGGGCAAAGGCCGTTTGAATGGCAGACTCCAGGCTCACCAGATTATCGGCGGCCGAGCGGCCCTTACGGAACCCACCCCGAGATGGATCCAGAAGACCCCGAGTCTCGAGTACTTAATTCAACCGCCAACTCACCATGCGTTCGAGCAACTTGCAAAGAACGTTGGTGAGGCTAATGGGGCGGTAGCCGCCCACCTCCAGTGGGTTCTTGTCAGGTTTCTAAACAGGGATTACGATGCTTTCTCGCCATTGCGACAGGAACTCACCCTTAACCCAGATACGGTTGTAAATGTCTAGGAGGCAGTCTGAGGAGAGGTGTTTGAGCATCTGACAGTTGATGCTATCTGGCGCAGGAGCTGTATCAGGGCAAGTGGCTAGGACACATTGTAGGATTCAGGGTGATGCATGTGAACGAAAGGCTCCAATGTTCCAACGCTCTTTCAGGGAGTGGAAGGCCAATGGGTAATTTGCAGAAGCAGGGCAAAATGCTCTGCTAAGCAGTTTGCAATTATGTCGGAGTCAGTACAAACTGCTCCATTCAGTGAGAGTGCAGGGACGCTGACAGGGGTCCGATAGCAATAGAGTCGCCTATTCTTGGCCCAAACCTGCAATGGAGAGATATGGAGGCTAGTGGTGGAGACATACCTTTCCTACCACTCATGATTGTGTTGGTGAATTATGCTGTGGGCCCGTGCACAGAGCTGTTTAAAAGCGATGAGGGATATCGCTTTTGACACTGTAGCGCCCGCTGGCGATCTTTAATCGCCTCAGCGAACTCAGGCGACCACCAAGGCACAGTCCTACGCCGAGAGGACACAGAAGAACAGGGAATGGCAGATTCTGTGGCAGTAACGATGCCAGCGGTAACCAAGTGAACCACCGCATCAAGGTGTCCTTGGAAAGAGTCTCAATAGTGGCAATGGAGAAGAACAAGTCCCAGTCTGCCCTATTCATAGCCCATCTGCTAGGGCGCCCAGAAGAGTGATGCTGTGGCAGTGACAGAAAGACTGCAAAGTGGTCACTACCACACATGTTGTCATGCACACTCCATTGGACAGACAGTAATAGGGTACAGCTGTAGATCGAAGGTTGATGGCTGAGTATATGCCATGCATCACACTGAAATGTGCGAAGGTACGACCATTTAAAAGGGAAGATTAGAGCTGTGACAATACATGCTCAACAGTGCTGCCTTGGCCAGTTGCCATTGGTCCACCCCACTAAGGGTTATGGGCGTTAAAGTCGCTCAGTAACAGAAAAGGTGGCGGCAGTTGGGCTATCAGAGCAGTCAGGACATGCTGCAGGATATCATCATCTGGTAGGGGTTTGCATTGCTGGAAACCAAGTTTCTTAAAAAGCAATCTAGAGGAAAGGGTTAAGGCTGAGAAGTTGTCGGAGTTCAGCAAAGATGGTGGAAAAAATCATTGCAGTTCCCGCAGGAGGATGACATCATCCATGGCCTAGAAAGAAGTGAAGGGGCCAGAGAGACAGATTACGCCACTTGGTCACCAGCCACCACAGACTCAGCATCTGTGCTAGTGCTATCTATTGCTTTGAAGGAACCGGCGAGATCCAGGTCCTCAGCGGACGCCAGAATCTCCACCTCATCTTCAGACACTGAGCTTGTAGGGAATGGTGGGATTGGTGCCACTCTAAAACCTGGATTTTTCGGTGCCTTCTTCTAGGTCTTTTTTTCTTGCTGTGCCTTCAGTGGTTCTGGCTGGGAGGGCGTCACTGGGTCACTCTCTGGGATAAAGTAGAACCATGAAGCCCTACAACCAGCGACCTGTGGTTGCTTCAGCCACTGGCAGGTGTCCGCATTTCCACTGATCAGAACCTGGGAAGGGAGAGCCCCAAGGGACCCCTTCTTGGCGAGAGTAGCCTAAGAAGTCTTACACTTCTCCAGGTGGGAAATGGGTACTGACGTCCCCTATGGTTGGGAGGAGGTGTTACTCCTGAAGTAGATGGAGCAACAGCGTTGAAGTGGCCCCCACAATCAAGGGGGCAGGTGGGTTCCGACGGATGAGAGAGCCATTGGTATGTCATGACACAGGATACGAGAGAACCGTTGTTGCAGCAGCAGCCTAGCAGGATTTCATTGGCACAGGATGTAGCCTCTCATATTTCCGCTTAGCTTCAGTGTAGGTCAGGTGGTCCAGAGTCTTATATTCCATTATCTTTATTCCTTTCTGGAAAATCCGACAGTCTGGCGAGCAAGGGGAACGGTGTTCTTCGCAGTTAATACAGATGGGATGCCGGGCACATCGAGTATTGGGATGCCAAGGGTGACCACAATCTCGACACGCTTCATTTGCGGGTCATCCGCCCTGATGCCATGCACTCCTACCAGGGACTCTCCCAACGGGCGCCACCCAGCCGCAGCAAAGACTACCTGGCAGGATGGCCTTTGCAGGGAGCCCTGATGCCCCATGGAGATAAGCATCTACTCCTCGGCATACTTGGGGAGGTAGCAGCTTGGGCATCAGCAGAGGGATCCCTGTGTAGTCAGGGGGCTAACACCAAGGGGGTACATGACGACCCCACAACAATGGACTGGCTACCGTGTTGGATATTGGGTATCGAATATCTACTGATATCGTGAGGGCAAATATGGAAGCGTACAATGGAGGGCATGCATGCTACCCGGAACAAACTGCACGTGATGTGGCTGAAAGCTCGGTGTAAGTCCAACTCCATGACAATATAGGGTGTACTAGATCTTAGGGCAAGATGGATTGAAGATTCACCATGTAAGGCGTTCTTCCTCAAATAGAATTCACTAACAGAGAATTTAGAAAAGTATGGGTCAAACCCCTTAGGGGACCATCACATTAAGGCCAGAACGCTGGAGACTCCTTTTAGTCGCCTCTTACGACAGGTAGGAATACCATGGGCCTATTAGTACCTCCAGACCCTCAGGGGGGGGGGGAGGAATGTTAATAGATGAAAAGCAAATTGATCCTCTAAGGAGCCGTCAAAAGAAAATGAACAGGTAGAAAGGAAGTGATTAAACTGTATGCTGTTTAAAAGGTAATTGAAGTAGCTGTTAATACGTTTATTCCACTGTGAGTTAGGATGGTTAATGCATTCGTCGAAAAATATGTGCGACTAACTACTAGACCCGGATTGTACACAGGTATGCTTTCTTTGTCTGAAGAAAATCACCGCCCATGAACGCCTTTCTTTGTGGTTCAAAAATAGAGAAATCCCACGGGGAAAGACTGGGACTGTATGGAGAATGTGTAAGGGCTTCACAGCGAATCTTCAGCAACTTAGTTGAAACGACTTCGGTGCAAATTACAACTATGGGGACAGACTATCAAGGCGACAGACAAGGCTAGATACCTGGGCATTACCCTAGACAAGTACATGTCATGGGAGCCACACACAAGAGACATCACAACAAGAGCGAAAACGAGAGGGAACCTACTTCGCCTACTCAGAGGCAGAACAAACGGAGCGAAAACAGATACAATTATCAACACATATAAAACGTTTATTCGCCCCATACTGGAATATGCTGCTCCAGTATGGATGACCAACAAAACAGCTACAGGGAAAATAATGGCGACAGAAAGAAAAATATTAAGGATAGCAGGCAACATGAATCCCAGGACAGGAAACGAATTAGTATACCAAAACGCAAAAGTAAAACCTGTAAAGAAAAGATGGCTGGAATTAACTGCCAAAATTGGCTCCAACAGACTACAGAATAAAACAGCAACAACAGAAATCCTGCTAAGAGACTACACAACACTGAACTATCCGAAAACAAAATATCCATACCCACCAATAACAATCAAAACTAGCATGAAGGCTACAGACATGAATGCAGCAGCCCACTTCACGAACAATGACATACAAGAGGACACGATAACACACCTGCTAGACGACGGACCAGAAGAATAAGATGAAACATAAATCAAGAACACAACACATTCTGAAGCAAAATCAAAGAAAACACTCTACAAAGAAACAGCATACAGAAGATACACAGATCCTTGCTGAGGTTTTAGGGAGGTTTCCCTCAGCACTTGGGCAAATGCCAGGATCTCATCACCCTCCCACGCGACAAGCGATCAAATAAGAGTTGAAACTCGAAATATAATGAACAGAAAAATATCATTCCCCATTCTTCCAAATAAAATGTGCCACCACAGCATAACTTAAGATAATATAAGGCACCAAAGAGCAATAGGCTCTCCATGTGCCCGCCTGACCCCTTCTGGGAGAGGAATGAAAGATGAAAAAAAAAAAAAAAAAAAAAAAAAGGTACCATGTGAGTCTGACCACCGTATTGTGTGACCATGGGAAAAATGTACTATGGCTATTATTTTTTTTTTTTTTGCATGTGACTTGTTTCCATTTCATTGGCCCTTATATAAGGGCTCAGTTTTAAGCAATTGAGGTACGGAACGCCAAAGAACAATACAGCATACACTGCTCGATGCCAGTGAGTGGCAGTCACATGACAAGTAGTCTCTTCCGCTTGGTTCACATAACTGATACCCTGATGGTTCCTCTATCATACAGTATCTGCTACTGTGGAAACGACTGTCGCTCATAGTCTCTCTCAGTTATTACTTATGTCATAGGGTGCTTCGTATAGTCACACATGTTAAGGTTTCCTCCCGTTTCAAAGGAGTATGGAGCACGGCTAGCATAACGGCTTAAATACCTCTCTGCTTGTTGTAATTAGTCAAATCTTGTATTCGCGGCCCTGATAGCTGTTGTACGTAGAGGCATTAAGAAAATATCTAGGGCCTATGGTAAACACTGGTTCTTGATACTCTGTAAGTAGTTTTTCGAGGAACAATTAGCAATTATTTGGAAGTGTGTGAAGTTAATGTTATAAAGCGTTTCCGATAGTCTGTCTCATCATTGAAACCAACTTGTGACCTATCTTATTGCCGTTCTTCGTATGCTTCCACTATCCCTTATAAGCCCTATTTCATATGAATCCCTCAGGCGTCTCGAGCATTCTAACATGACAACCGCATAATTTGTAAGCAGTCTCCCTTGCAGATCGACTGAATTTTCCTAATACCTGCTAATACACCGAAGTCTGTCACATGACTTAACCACAAGTGAATCAATAAGATCATTCCATATAACATCGCTTTAAAATGTTATGTTGTCGTTGGCAGGAGAGCCAACACCGTGTTACTAGAGGAGGTCGAAAGGCACGCGATTTAGCTCACGCAGGGTTGGGTGAGGTCTGGAACAGGACAAGAAAATTAGAATTTAGAAAAACGGACGTAGCTGGTGGAATACTTAACTTTAATCCAATAATGACGAACGTCGGGCTTGACGGTACATGATTCATAATATCAATAGTAACTGAATATGGCGCCTTTCTAGGTCGTAGCAAATGACGTAGCTGAAGGCGATGGTAACTATCGTCTCGTCAAATGAGAGCGTATTTTGTCAGTGAACCAAGGCTAGAAAAGTGGGCAGTACAACTGGGGCGAGTGCTAGGAAGTCTCTCTAGACCTGCCGTGTGGCGGCGCTCGGTCTGCAATCACTGATAGTGGCGACACGCGGGTCCGACGTATACTACCGGACCGTGGCCGATTTAAAGGCTACCACCTAGCAAGTGTGGTGTCTGGCGGTGACACCACATGTTACACGCACGTATTTGTTCGAGTCGACTGTTCTATTTGTGACTCAATGGCGTTACAGTGAATGGACACCACTTTGCAAAGTTTTCTAATGTGTACAGGTTTAAATTTGCGAGTCATTAATATAGAACTTAAATGTTAAGCCAGAGGTATTGCTGTAGAATCCCGCTTAGGATATTCTTTTTCTGTAGCTATATTTGCTATTAGCTCCTGTTAATCTCAGACTAACGAATAAACACGTTCTATTACATGCAAAATATCACCATCCTTCCAGAAGAACAGCAAATGGCCGTTATTATGGTCTGTATAGGTATATTTACTGTTACAAATACTTATGCTCAGGAGACTAGGCTCAAAAGTTTGTACTTATGGGAAGTAGAAAATAACCAAAGAAAGCCACACTTTGCCACACATATGACACACCATTTAAAATATACAACTGATTTTAAATTTAATTTCATTACCTCCATACACTAGCCATTTTATATAATAAACGTCTAAGAGGACGTTAATAGCTTAATTTTCTCTAAAATACAACACTTATCGAATGTAAGCGGGAAGTGTTGTTACTAGCTAAAACGTGTTCCGATGATTAATAAAAATACAATAAATGACAAGTACTTGGGTATGTGGACGAATGGAAATTACTGTAATTGATCCACATTAATTTTCATTATCATCGTAAAATGTCTCTTACAGTGGTGTAATAAGTAGAAGTAACCAATATCAGAAGAAACTGAACACAGACAGTTTACAACTTGAAACCTCCTGGCAGATTAAAACTGTGTGCCCGACCGAGACTCGAGCTCGGGACTTTTGCCTTTCGCGGGCAAGTGTATTCTATTACAAATAAATTCATAAAACTTTGTCACGATCACCAGGAAGGATTCGGGATTCTCACTCATTGCAGGAAGGTCGAAAACATAAGAAAATTATTTTCTTTTTTACGTGCGAAATTTCATTATTTTTTCACTTACTAATGGCTGCATTTGTTGTTATACGTACACTTTTCTTCATAAGTTAGAGATTCTTCGATGAATTTTGCACAGCGTACATACCATAAGTAGAGGTGTATTAAACTCTAGAATTTTTTTTAATTTATGAAAAAACGAATGAGCTGTTATATTTTAAACTTCCTGTTTAAGATAAACACACATTTTATGGTTAATTACCTCAATTTTACTACTGTTTTTAATAGATTTGGAAAATTCTAGAGTTTCGTACACCTTTAAGTATGGTTTGTATGCTTTGCAAATTCATCGAAGAATATCTCTTACTTATGAAGAAAAGTGTACCTATAGCAATAAATGATGCCATTAGTAAGTGGATAAAATAATGACATTTCATATGTAAAAAAAAAATTTACTTCGTTATGTTTTCGAACTTCCACTGCAACGAGTGTGAATTCTGAATCCTTGCTGGTCATGCTGACAAAGTTTTATGAATTTATTTGGAATAGACAGTGCAAATTAAACTGTCCTGTGGTGCCTCTCCTGCTCCAGGTCGGCCCGTCTGACGTCCTATCCCCCTTAATTCGATTAAATTTCATTACCAATGTTTTACTTTTATCTATATAGATTTCCAAAGTAATATCCTTTTGGTTCAAAGGTTCTTCCAAGTCCTTACCATCTCAGAATCAACTGAAATTCAGTTGGCAAAGTGCATAGTTTTTATTTCTACTCCCTCAGTTTAGTACTACAACTATTACTGCCACTTGTATATTTCAACATTCTGTGGAATTTCCAAATGGCTTCTAAGATGATCCAACTGCTTTGCCACAGTGGTAACATTAGCTCCTATAGTGTTATTATACTTTACAGAAGCTCTTCGTAGAAGATGATATTAACAACAGCAGAGAATGGTAAAACGGCAGTAGAATTCGTTATGAATAGGAAGATAAGGCAGAGAGTGAGTTGCTGTGAAGAGCTTCTGTAAAGTTTGGAAGGTAGGAGACGGATACTGGCAGAAGTAAAGCTGTGAGTACCAGACGTGAGTCGTGCTTTGGTAGCTCAGTTTGTAGAGCACTTGCCCGCGAAATGCAAAGGTCCCGAGTTCGAGTCTCGGTCGGGCACACAGTTTTAATCTGCCAGGAAGTTTCATATCAGCGCACACTCCGCTGCAGAGTGAAAACCTCATTCTGGAAACATCCCCCAGGCTGTGGCTAAGCCATGTCTCCGCAATATCCTTTCTTTCAGGAGTGCTAGTTCTGCAAGTTTCGTAGAAGAGCTTCTGTAAAGTTTGGAAGGTAGGAGACGGATACTGGCAGAAGTAAAGCTGTGAGTACCGGACGTGAGTCGTGCTTCGGTAGCTCAGTTTGTAGAGCACTTGCCCGCGAAAGGCAAATGTCCCGAGTTCGAGTCTCGGTCTGGCACACAGTTTTAATCTGCCAGGAAGTTTCTACAGTGCTGCAGGTACATCTTTAACACTCTGTTCTTTGGATAGACCCCATAAGAAATATTCAGTCAGGTTCAGTTCGCGATTCTAAGGGTAATTCCACACCATGTCCAATTAGTGCTAAGGTGTCCATGACTACTATGCAATGTCTGAATGGCGCCTGAAGGAAATGGAAGACGTCCTGCATGAACCAATAGTCTCAGAACTTTCGACGTTTTCATGCGGTCGTTAGAAATTAATTTACAGATCTTGTGCGCAGTTGTCCTCTGTGGCAGGTTCTTCATTTAAAATGTGCACAGTAACGCACTGAGCTCGGAACGTGCAACAAAATTACCTTTTTGTAGATGAAGAGGATCAGCGGCTTCGGTTTGGGCTCCAGTACCACTATTCTAATGTTAGCGTTCCGATTCCGAAATGTGAAATGCAACATCACTGAGTGAGCTCTATAGAATATTCAGAGCCACAATACAGCAATACAGGCACACGATTAAATCACAGTAGAGAAACATTTTCTAACACGAATTTTGCGCCACCCTGAAGTCCCTCTCTGATAATAAAGATTGTACTGAAATTTTCAACTGTCAGTTCGATTTTGCTGAATACTGGAATAAAACATTTGTCACACTTATTTACAGAAGCGAACGGTTTTCAACTTTCTGCTGGCACAGTGAAATTTTTGATGTTTCACTGGTAACATAACTCTCAATAATAGTCTTTAAACAGCCACTGTTAAGACCTATCACGTGGCAGTTTGCGAGACTATGAATGTTACTCAGTATTGCTACTCAAAGGAACGGTATCCCATTTTTTCATGAAGAGTAGAAGTGAAACAGCAAAATTTTATCCAGTTATCTTATGACCCTCCAGACCGTGGAAAGGCCTGTGTGCATAAGGATGGTGTGATTTTGATGAGAGATAATATCATCTGTTCATGATTTTTGTATTTAGTATCCGTAAATTATCGTAAATTTCCCATTTTTCTTGTCCTAATACTTGTCGCTCGTCCTTAATTGTAGCAGTGTTTGGCCGTTGACTAGCAGACCTATTTCCTCTCTGATCTTGTGCAAAACCTCCCCATTCTTTACTTTAGCAGTCCACCTAATTTTCAACATTCTTCCGTAGCACCACATCTCAAATGCTTCGATTCTCTTCTGTTCCGGTTTTCTCACAGTCCATGTTTCACTACCATAGAATTTTAATCTCCAAGCGTAAGTTCTCACAAATTTCATCCTTAGGTTAAGCCTACTTTTGATACTAATATACTTCTTTTGACCCCTTTTGCCTGTAGCAGTATGGTATTGACGTCCTTGTTTCATCTGCCAAGGATTAATCTTGGGCATAGGTAACAAATTTCCTTAACTTTATAGATTTCGTGATCATCACTTCCGATATTTAGTTTCTCTCTGTTCTCAATTTTTCTACTTCTCGTTACATTCGTCTTCCTTCGATTTATTCTCAATTCATTGTACTTATTAAGATGCTCATTTTATTCAGCCGATCCTAAACCCTTCTTTACTTTCTCTTAGTAAAGCAATGTCATCAGCGAATCTCAATATTGCTATCTTTTTACCATCAATTATATTTCCACTCTTGAGTATTTCATTTGCATCATTGCTACTTTCATCTATAGATTGATCAAGACGGTTGTACACTGTGTTCTCCAAACTGACAAATCTTATGATTGTGTCTTCATTCTTCTGTAATTTATTAGGGAGAGCAGCTTGGACGATGAAGCTTATTATGTTACAATTCTCGCACTTGTCACCTTTTGCAGTCCTCAGATTTCTTTGGGTAATATTTTTGTGAAAGTCAGAAGGCATATCGCGAGACTGACACAATCTACACACCAACGTGAACAGTCGTTTTGTTGACACCGCACACAACGATTTTAGAAATTCTATCCCTTGTGCCTTATTTGATCATGGGTCTTGCTAAGCTCTTCTAAGTTAAGATTCTAGTACTGAATCCCCTACTCTTCTAAATCGACTCCTGCTCGATCTATCAAACCAGTCAGAGCTTACCTTTCATAGAAGCATTCACTGTACTCTCTGCATCGATCCGGTTTCTCTTCTGTATTTCAGAGTGGAATTTCCATTGCACTCTTAATATTACCAAACTTCCGTTTAATTTCAGTGAAGGTTGTTTTGACATTTCTATATGCTAAGTCAGTCCTTCCGACAACTATTTCTATTACGATTTCTTCACATTTTTTCATAGATATATTTCGTCTTAGTTTCCTAGCATTTTCTGTTTATTTGGTTCCTAGTGACAAGTATTTCTGAATTTCCCTGAACGTTTTTGTACTTCCTTCTTTTGCCGATCAGCTCAAGTATTTCTTGTGTTACCCATGGTTGCTTCGCAGTTACCTTATTTGTACCTAAGAATTTCAGTCAACTTCTGCGACTGCCCTGTTCAGAGATATTCTTTCCTCTCCAATAGAACTTCAAACTGAGCTATTCCTCATTACAATATGTATATCCTTAGAGAGACTGAAGCATATCTCTTCGTTCCTTAGTAGTTCCATATCCCATCTCTATGCGTACTGATTCTTCCCGACTGATTTCTTTAACTTCAGCATGCTCTTCATCAATCCTAAATTGTCCTCTGAGTGTATATCCGCTCCTGCGTAATCCTTATGGCCCAGTATCTGGCTTCATAATGTCAGTCCGACCATGACGTAATGTAACTAAAATCTTCCCGTATCTCCCGGTCTCATCCAAGTGTATCTCCGCCTCTTGTAATTCTTGAACAGAGTATCCGCTATTACAAGCTGAAATTTATTGTAGAACTCAATTAGTCTTTCTGCTCTTTCATTCTCTCCATATTCTCCTGTAACCGCTTCCTCTACTCCTTACCTTACAACCGCAATACAGTCCACCATAATTATGAGATTTTCATATCATTTACGTACTGAATTATCTGTTCAATACCTTCATGTACTTCGTCTCTCTCTCTTCTTCTTCACCTTGCGATGTTAGAATGTACACTTGATCTATGGTCGTTTGTGTTGGTTTGCTGTCGATTCTGAGGCGAACAATCCTACCACTTAATTGTTCACAGCAACTCACTCTCTGCCTTACCTTCCTATTCATAACGAATTCTACTGCCGTTTTACCATTCTCTGCTGTTGTTAATATCATCCATTATTTGTCTAGTCAGAAATCCTGATCTTCTTTCCATTTCGCTCCACAGTTCACTGCTCCCCACTAAATCTAGACTGAGACTTTGTATTTCCCTTTTCAGATTTTCTAGGATCTCTGTCACGTTAAAACTTCGGACTTTCCAAGCCACGACTCGTAGAACGTTATTTTCCAGTTGGTCATTTAATCTTTTTCTCATGATCACCTCCAATTTGACAGTCCACTCTCTGAGATCCGAAAGGGTCATATTCCGGAATCTTATGCCAATGGAGAGATCAGCATGACCCTTTTTGAGTTACAGATCTAACATCTTGTGGATACACATTACGTGTCTTTAATGCAGTAGTTTCTACCGCTCATCACTGCTTATTCTTCCGACTTTAGAGGCAGTTTCCCACCACGAACAGAAAACCCCGGTGGTACACTTTGTTTTATAAAACGTATAATTTACATGGCTCATCATTTTATGTGTTGCTAATCGTAAACAAAGAAATGCAGTCATCACAATCACCAACTGCTGGATAAAGACGTCTTCTGAGAAACACCATTCTTCAATATCTTCTGTTATAGGGAACTGTGTTGTTCCTGAATGAACTGTAGTCTTAAATACAGTATGCACGTGACTGGTCTCGATTTACAGCAAGGTTTTTTGGTGGTCCTTACATTAATTTCATTGTTACAAATACAGCTCTTAACTGACGTAGGTTTCAAAAGGTTTATTAATTAAGTCTATACAAAAAAATCTTGAGAAGGTTACAAACCTATTCATAAATTATTTCGATTATTCTGAAGGTTGATTTACTATTTTAGAAACAGTTAATGTGCATTGCGTGTTACCACCACTGAAATGTCCTCGTGGCAATGAACGTATCACTTAAGTCATAAACTGCACATAGAAGGCCGTTCCGTCAGCGACGACGTGGTCTGACGTACGTGAACAATGACCAGACTGCGAATTGTGGGAGACTGTGAACGGGGTGACAGTTTCATCTTACTGACAATGGCATAAAGAATACTTCTGCAGGCATTAGCTTGATGTACTTAGAGCACACACCGCACACAGCGTTAAGTGGCAGTGAAATTGAAAGTCGAAGATTTAGAGATGGAAGTTACGAATCAATCAGTCAAGTACTATGTGCATCACATTGGCACAGAGTTCATATGAAGATGGTGTCTGTTCTTTCGGTTACGTCATGAAGAACTGATACCATTGGTGACCTTGTAGCTTTCGAAGAATGAAATTACAATTAAATTCACACCTTTAGCTACATACAGGCTTTGTTAAATATCTACAGGGACAGTTGAAAATGTTTGCCCCGACCAGGACTCGAATCCGGGATCTCCTGCTTACATGTCCGAAAGAACAGATACCATCTTCATATAGATAACGCTTATGATCTTCTTCAGTGCGGATGCACTCACATTGTCCGAACTCTTACGGGAATCGGTAGATTGACTGCCACGAGTAACGAGTAAAGTCGGAAGGGGCACTACAAATGTAGTGTGTCGACAACGTTATAAGTTAACGTCTCACGGGGAGCGTGCCAGTGGCATCACTATCCTTCGTGTCCTCAGTGGCTCAGTCGGATGAAGCGTCTGCCATGTAAGCAGGATATCCCGGGTTCGGGTCCGATCGGGGCATACATTTTCAACTATCCCCGTTGATACTCATGAACGCCAGAACGCATTTAAAAGTCTGAATTTCATTGTATTTTCATTGGTATAGAATGTCACGTGAATGCAATTAGTAATCAACAGTATTTATACATATTTTATTTTAATCTTTTACTGTGGTTCCACGTCAGTAGAAAATACATGCATGGAAGAGTATTTGGAATTAAGTAACTTAGTCTTGAAAACTTTTAATCTGTTGCTACGGTTTCATGTAAGTAAGAAAATACGTGCAGGGAAGAGTATAAGGATTAAAGGAACTCGGTCTTAGAAAACTGTTTACTAATCTCCGCCCGAACACTTCTCAGGAAGCCTAAGGGTACCGTCCGACCGCGATGTCGTCCTTGGGTGATAGACATCACTTGATGCAGTTATCGGCATACATGTGGTCAGCACACGGCTTTTCCGGCTGTAGTCAGTTTTCGTGACCGGAACTGCTACTTCTCAATCAAGTAGCTCTTCAATACGCCTTACAAGGGCTGAGTGCACCCCGATTGCTAACAGTGCTTGGCAGACCGGAACGGTCATCAATCCAAGGGCTCGACAAGCCAGAGAGCTCTTAACTTCACTAATACTATAGGAGCTAATGTTACCACTGTGGCAAAGCAGTTGGATCATCTTAGAAGCCATTTGGAAATTCCACAGAATGTTGAAATATACAAGTGGCAGTAATAGTTGTAGTACTAAACTGAGGGAGTAGAAATAAGAACTATGCACTTTGCCGACTGAATTGCAGTTGATTCTGAGATGGTAAGGACTTGGAAGAACCTTTGAACCAAAAGGATATTACTTTGGAAATCTATATAGATAAAAGTAAAACATTGGTAATGAAATTTAATCGAATTAAGGGGGATAGGACGTCAGACAGGCCGACCTGGAGCAGGAGAGGCACCACAGGACATTTTAATTTGCACTGTCTATTCCAAATAAATTCATAAAACTTTGTCAGCATGACCAGCAAGGATTCAGAATTCACACTCGTTGCAGTGGAAGTTCGAAAACATAACGAAGTAATTTTTTTTTTTACATATGAAATGTCATTATTTTTTCCACTTACTAATGGCATCATTTATTGCTATAGGTACACTTTTCTTCATAAGTAAGAGATATTCTTTGATGAATTTGCAAAGCATACAAACCATACTTAAAGGTGTACGAAACTCTAGAATTTTCCAAATCTATTAAAAACAGTAGTAAAATTGAGGTAATTAACCATAAAATGTGTGTTTATCTTAAACAGGAAGTTTAAAATATAACAGCTCATTCGTTTTTTCACCTCTACTTATGGTATGTACGCTGTGCAAAATTCATCGAAGAATCTCTAACTTACGAAGAAAAGTATACGTATAACAACAAATGCTGCCATTAGTAAGTGAAAAAATAATGAAATTTCGCACGTAAAAAAGAAAATAATTTTCTTATGTATTCGACCTTCCTGCAATGAGTGAGAATCCCGAATCTTTCCTGGTGATCGTGACAAAGTTTTATGAATTTATTTGTAATAGAATACACTTGCCCGCGAAAGGCAAAAGTCCCGAGTTCGAGTCTCGGTCGGGCACACAGTTTTAATCTGCCAGGAAGTTTCAAGTTGTAAACTGTCTGTGTTCAGTTTCTTCTGATATTGGTTACTTCTACTTATTACACCACTGTAAGAGACATTTTACGATGATAATGAAAATTAATGTGGATCAATTACAGTAATTTCCATTCGTCCACACACCCAAGTACTTGTCATTTATTGTATTTTCATTAGTCATCGGAACACGTTTTAGCTAGTAACAACACTTCCCGCTTACATTCGATAAGTGTTGTATTTTAGAGAAAATTAAGCTATTAACGTCCTCTTAGACGTTTATTATATAAAATGGCTAGTGTATGGAGGTAATGAAATTAAATTTAAAATCAGTTGTATATTTTAAATGGTGTGTCATATGTGTGGCAAAGTGTGGCTTTCTTTGGTTATTTTCTACTTCCCATAAGTACAAACTTTTGAGCCTAGTCTCCTGAGCATAAGTATTTGTAACAGTAAATATACCTATACAGACCATAATAACGGCCATTTGCTGTTCTTCTGGAAGGATGGTGATATTTTGCACGTAATAGAACGTGTTTATTCGTTAGTCTGAGATTAACAGGAGCTAATAGCAAATATAGCTACAGAAAAAGAATATCCTAAGCGGGACTCTACAGCAATACCTCTGGCTTAACATTTAAGTTCTATATTAATGACTCGCAAATTTAAACCTGTACACATTAGAAAACTTTGCAAAGTGGTGTCCATTCACTGTAACGCCATTGAGTCACAAATAGAACAGTCGACTCGAACAAATACGTGCGTGTAACATGTGGTGTCACCGCCAGACACCACACTTGCTAGGTGGTAGCCTTTAAATCGGCCACGGTCCGGTAGTATACGTCGGACCCGCGTGTCGCCACTATCAGTGATTGCAGACCGAGCGCCGCCACACGGCAGGTCTAGAGAGACTTCCTAGCACTCGCCCCAGTTGTACTGCCCACTTTTCTAGCCTTGGTTCACTGACAAAATACGCTCTCATTTGACGAGACGATAGTTACCATCGCCTTCAGCTACGTCATTTGCTACGACCTAGAAAGGCGCCATATTCAGTTACTATTGATATTATGAATCATGTACCGTCAAGACCGACGTTCGTCATTATTGGATTAAAGTTAAGTATTCCACCAGCTACGTCCGTTTTTCTAAATTCTAATTTTCTTGTCCTGTTCCAGACCTCACCCAACCCTGCGTGAGCTAAATCGCGTGCCTTTCGACCTCCTCTAGTAACACGGGGTTGGCTCTCCTGCCAACGACAACATAACATTTTAAAGCGATGTTATATGGAATGATCTTATTGATTGACTTGTGGTTAGGTCATGTGACAGACTTCGGTGTATTTGCAGGAATTAGGAAAATTCAGTCGATCTGCAAAGGAGACTGCTTACAAATTATGCAGTTGTCATGTTAGAATGCTCGAGACGCCTGAGGGATTCATATGAAATAGGGCTTATAAGGGATAGTGGAAGCATACGAAGAACGGCAATAAGATAGGTCACAAGTTGGTTTCAATGATGAGACAGACTATCGGAAACGCTTTATAACATTAACTTCACACACTTCCAAATAATTGCTAATTGTTCCTCGAAAAACTACTTACAGAGTATCAAGAACCAGTGTTTACCATAGGCCCTAGATATTTTCTTAATGCCTCTACGTACAACAGCTATCAGGGCCGCGAATACAAGATTTCACTAATTACAACAAGCAGAGAGGTATTTAAGCCGTTATGCTAGCCGTGCTCCATACTCCTTTGAAACGGGAGGAAACCTTAACATGTGTGACTATACGAAGCACCCTATGACATAAGTAATAACTGAGAGAGACTATGAGCGACAGTCGTTTCCACAGTAGCAGATACTGTATGATAGAGGAACCATCAGGGTATCAGTTTTGTGAACCAAGCGGAAAAGACTACTTGTCATGTGACTGCCACTCACTGGCATCGAGCAGTGTATGCTGTATTGTTCTTTGGCGTTCCGTACCTCAATTGCTAGAAACTGAGCCCTTATATAAGGGCCAATGAAATGGAAACAAGTCACATGCAAAAAAAAAAAAAAATAATAGCCATAGTACATTTTTCCCATGGTCACACAATACGGTGGTCAGACTCACATGGTACCGAAGTCGTTTCAACTAAGTTGCTGAAGATTCGCTGTGAAGCCCTTACACATTCTCCATACAGTCCCAGTCTTTCCCCGTGGGATTTCTCTATTTTTGAACCACAAAGAAAGGCGTTCATGGGCGGTGATTTTCTTCAGACAAAGAAAGCATACCTGTGTACAATCCGGGTCTAGTAGTTAGTCGCACATATTTTTCGACGAATGCATTAACCATCCTAACTCACAGTGGAATAAACGTATTAACAGCTACTTCAATTACCTTTTAAACAGCATACAGTTTAATCACTTCCTTTCTACCTGTTCATTTTCTTTTGACGGCTCCTTAGAGGATCAATTTGCTTTTCATCTATTAACATTCCTCCCCCCCCCCCCCTGAGGGTCTGGAGGTACTAATAGGCCCATGGTATTCCTACCTGTCGTAAGAGGCGACTAAAAGGAGTCTCCAGCGTTCTGGCCTTAATGTGATGGTCCCCTAAGGGGTTTGACCCATACTTTTCTAAATTCTCTGTTAGTGAATTCCATTTGAGGAAGAACGCCTTACATGGTGAATCTTCAATCCATCTTGCCCTAAGATCTAGTACACCCTATATTGTCATAGTGTTGGACTTACACCGAGCTTTCAGCCACATCACGTGCAGTTTGTTCCGGGTAGCATGCGTGCCCTCCATTGTATGCTTCCATATTTGCCCTCACGATATCAGTAGATATTCGATACCCAATATCCAACACGGTAGCCAGTCCATTGTTGTGGGGTCGTCATGTACCCCCTTGGTGTTAGCCCCCTGACTACACAGGGATCCCTCTGCTGATGCCCAAGCTGCTACCTCCCCAAGTATGCCGAGGAGTAGATGCTTATCTCCATGGGGCATCAGGGCTCCCGGCAGAGGCCATCCTGCCAGGTAGTCTTTGCTGCGGCTGGGTGGCGCCCGTTGGGAGAGTCCCTGGTAGGAGTGCATGGCATCAGGGCGGATGACCCGCAAATGAAGCGTGGTACATCATCTCTCGCTGGTGGGCCTCCACCAGCAGTCTCTAAGCGATCGAGGTCTAACCTCAATAGCAAGAAATACGATCTGTGATCATTTCACTCCATGGGAGGAATGCATGGCTAAAGAAGGCAATGAAGATCATTCCTCTGGATACCTTGTCTGTACTTGAATTGATGGCGAATCATTTATGTCGACGAAGCCAATTTTTTTTTGTGGAGCATTTAGAGGATTATCCAAAATGCGCTCTGGATCCATTTTGATCAAAACAGCATCCTCTGCCCAGTCATGGAGGTTACTCACTAGTGACAAGTTGGGGGATATTTCAGTTACCACCACACCACATAAGAGTTTAAGCATGGTCCAGGGTATTATAATCCACAGGGATCATGTTTTGCAGTCAGACAATGAACTGCGCGCTAACCTAGAACGACGAGGTTTTCACTTCGTCCTGCATGTCCATCGGGGTCAGCTGGGTAATTGGTTAGCCACCGGTGCCTTCATCTTGGCCTTTGAGGGTGATGCATTACCTGAAAAGGTCAAGGTGATGGTTTACCGCTGTGATGTGAAGCTATATATCCCTCCCCGATGTGGTGTTTTAAACGCTGGAAGTTTGGGCATATGTCATCCCAATGTACTTCTGGCGTCATGTGTCGAGATTGTGGTCACCCTTGGCATCCCAATACTCGATGTGCCCGGCCTCCCATCTGTATTAACTGCGGAGAACACCGTTCCCCTTGCTCGCCAGACTGTCGGATTTTCCAGAAAGGAATAAAGATAATGGAATATAAGACTCTGGACCACCTGAAATACACTGAAGCTAAGCGGAAATATGAGAGGCTACATCCTGTGCCAATGAAATCCTGCTAGGCTGCTGCTGCAACAACGGTTCTCTCGTATCCTGTGTCATGACATACCATTGGCTCTCTCATCCGTCGGAACCCACCTGCCCCCTTGATTGTGGGGGCCACTTCAACGCTGTTGCTCCATCTACTTCAGGAGTAACACCTCCTCCCAACCATAGGGGACGTCAGTACCCAATTCCCACCTGGAGAAGTGTAAGACTTCTTAGGCTACTCTCGCCAAGAAG
Source organism: Schistocerca gregaria (assembly GCF_023897955.1). Taxonomy (NCBI): domain Eukaryota; kingdom Metazoa; phylum Arthropoda; class Insecta; order Orthoptera; family Acrididae; genus Schistocerca; species Schistocerca gregaria. The sequence goes on along the minus strand of NC_064926.1, from coordinate 171,625,250 downwards.
GGGTCCCTTGGGGCTCTCCCTTCCCAGGTTCTGATCAGTGGAAATGCGGACACCTGCCAGTGGCTGAAGCAACCACAGGTCGCTGGTTGTAGGGCTTCATGGTTCTAATTTATCCCAGAGAGTGACCCAGTGACGCCCTCCCAGCCAGAACCACTGAAGGCACAGCAAGAAAAAAAGACCTAGAAGAAGGCACCGAAAAATCCAGGTTTTACAGTGGCACTAATCCCACCATTCCCTACAAGCTCAGTGTCTGAAGATGAGGTGGAGATTCTGGCGTCCGCTGAGGACCTGGATCTCGCCGGTTCCTTCAAAGCAATAGATAGCACTAGCACAGATGCTGAGTCTGTGGTGGCTGGTGACCAAGTGGCGTAATCTGTCTCTCTGGCCCCTTCACTCCTTTGGAAGTGAAACCTGAACGACAGGCAACTCCGACAAGGAAAGAATGGAAGCTTTTGAAATGTGACTCTACAGAAGAAAGCGGAACGTAAGTCGGGAGACAGATTGACAACTGTGTAGGTACTGAACTTAATTGCAAAAAAGAATTGTTTTATGGAACAGGTTGATAAGAAGAAAGGATCGTTAATAGTACACGTCCTCAGGCACCAAGGAATAATCAGTTTGTGTCGGAAGGAAGTGTTTTTGGTGGTGATGGCGATGGGTTATAAAAAATTTAGAGGGAGATAAAGGTCTGAATACAGTAACCAGTTACAAATGTACGTGAGTGGTGTTAGTTACGCAGAGATAAAGACTTGCTCTGGGTTGCCTAGCGTGGAGACCTGTGTCAAACAAGTCTCCTGAATGAAGAGCATAACAACAATAACAACAACAATAATGGATGTAGTCCTGCTGGCGTGTGAGTAGATAAGATTTTTTTTTTAATGTGAACTTGCATATAATCTAAGTTCTAGTGTTTGCACATGGTGATAGGAAATTAATTCTTGAAATCAGTCGTATTTATATCAACAAATGCAGTAAGCTGAGTGATGCTTCATCTGCCTGTTAATATCCTGCCACAAAGAAAGCCAGTCTATTAACTATCATTTCCATGATGAATACTTGTTCATAACCTTTCACTTTGAAGCCCTAAGTACTTCTAGAGGCATGAAGCAGTGATCAGATGCTGGACAACAGTTGCTGACTGAGCTCTGATGCCATTAGAGGTAGGGGTCGACATCTCATTTGTATTCGCCGCCTCGAGAGAGAGCAGTTCCCTGCCAAGGCAGGCCGCCATCCGTTTACGTCCTCATCGCTGTTGTTCCTTGTCACACTGACTCATTAGCGAGGCACTCCTAGCAAGACGAACAGGCCTCCTTGCGAAGTTTCGTAGTCAGGCCCTAATGAATGGCGGTGCAGCATGGTACGCAGATGACATATGTGTCTCTATGATCCTCTACTCAACAATTATTTAAAAATATATAAAACGAGAAGATACCTGGGGTCGGTAACGTAGAAGTAAATATCCTCGTAGTGGTGAAGCACCTTCAATCAGTTAATAAAGGCAAGTCTTCTTGTCCACACTGTATACCAATTAGGTTCCTTTCAGAATATTCTGAGGCAGAAGCTCCATACTTAACAATCATATACAACCTTTCTCTCGACGAAAGATCCGTACCCAATGACTGGAAAGTTGCACAGGTCGCACCAATATTCAAGAAATGTAGCAGGAGTAATGAAGTGTTGAGTGCTATTGACAAGTGGTTTCAGATCGATTCGGTATTTATGGATTTCCGAATGGCTTTTGACACTGTACAACACAAGCGGCTCGTAGTGAAATTGCGTGCTTGTGGAATATCGTCTCAGTTATATGACTGGATTTGTGATTTCCTGTCAGAGAGGTCACAGTTGAGAGGAATTGACGGAAAGTCATCGACTGAAACACAACTGATTTCGGACGTTTGGCAAAGTAGTGTTAGAGGCTCTTTGCTGTTCCTTATCTATATAAACGATTTGGGAGTCAATCTGAGTAGCCGTCTTAGGTTGTTTGCAGATGACACTGCCATTTATTGACAAATAAAGTCATCCGAAGATCAATACAAATTGCAAAACGATTTAAAAGATATCTGAATGGTGCGAAAATTGGAAACTGGTCCTAAATAAGGAAAAGTGTGAGGTCATACACACGAATGCAAAAGGGAACTCTTTAAATTTACGTTACAGATAAATCAGTAGAATCTAAATGCTGTAAATTCAACCAAAAATCCAGGAATGAAATTACGAACAACTTAAATTGGAAGGAGCACATAAAAAATATTGCGGGGAAGACTGCGTTTTATTGGCAGGACACTTAGAAAATGTAACAGACGTACTAAGGAGACTGCCTACACTACGCTTGTCTATCCTTGTTTGGAATGAAGCCTCTGCCAGGCACTTCAATGTGATTTGCAGAGTATCCATGTAGATGTAGATCGAAATCAAGAAACTTGTCTGCCTCGTATGGGATCGGATTCCAAATATAAAAAAAAACTTATGTCATCGTTGAACACACTTCTGCCATCATCACCCTGTTCTTATCTTATAAGATTACTAATAATTAGTTTTGCTGGTATTCTCATTTCTTGATAAGATAGACTGACAAGGTCTGTTCCGCTGTACTTGACACCAAGCATAAGTCTCTCTCGTGAAGATGAAGACGCTGAAACAGTGAGCATGGTATTATTTGTAATAACATAATTGTAAATTTCAGACAATCAGTGTATTCATAATAACATGTCCCGCTTCTCTTCGTGTGTATATTGCTGAAAGCCACATGTGGATCAGGGAAAGGAAACTAACAACTACATAATGAAGTTACTACACAGTCTAGCCACTTAATAATGGAGTTTTCAATTATAAAGACCCTCTCGATGACGAAAACAGTAGGTGATACTTGTTTGGCAAAGAACTCAAGTACGACGTATTTTGGGGTTTAAGTAAACAATGAAAATTAAACTTGCAATGGCTTCCTGCAAATAATGCAGCTGGTAGAGCACTAACACCAACAGAATAAAATCACTAAACGACGTCAGTAAATTGTTGATTACTAAGATTTATGAAAATACTGCAAAACACATTGTTCCTAAAACGAAAAACGCGGTTAAAGTCACACATTATTTTCTCGCCTATTAATACTTTCCTAGGGGTCTACGTTTCTTGTTAACTGTTTGTAATCTTAGCACCTCGCTGGATAGGCAAGATATTCGTTGCTTTTGCATATTGCTTTTAATCAAGTCGAATGCTGTTTTGTGCTTTCCAAATACCCTATAAATTGGTGTATGTTACAGTATGTTCCGATACGTTCTCGTGAATTAGTGTTGTAGCGTGAACCTTAACACCGCATTAAGCTGGAACCTGACGAAGATTCTTCCAACTACCATCAGCGGTATGGTCTTGGTCCCAGGTGCGAACACAGCTCCAGCATACGTTTTCTGGAGTAATAATCAGCAATGTGTGCCGAACCCGCTTGAGGACACACGTTCGTTTTGCCGATGGCATTATCAAAGAGTAAGGAGGAGCGGACAGCCCCTCAGGACACTCTCTAATCCTTGTGGTGGGAAATTCCCCTCTAAAATGTAGAAGAATCAGCAGTTATACTTTAGTGTTGCAGTTAACTTTGGAGATGTCACACCTCTGCGTCTATCTTCGTCTCACGACGAAGATTCTTCCAACTACCGTCAGCGGTATGGTCTTGGTCCCAGGTGCGAACACAGCTCCGGCATACGTTTTCTGGAGTAATATTCAGCAATGTGGGCTGAACCCGCTTGAGGACAAACGTTCGTTTTGCCGATGGCATTATCAAAGAGTAAGGAGAAGCGGACAGCCCCTCAGGACACTCTCTAATCCTTGAGGTGGGAAATGCCCCTCTAAAATGTAGAAGAATCAGCAGTTATACTTTAGTGTTGCAGTTAACTTTGGAGATGTCACACCTCTGCGTCTATCTTCGTCTCATGAGCGTTTATAAACGAAGCATGTCTCTGCAGTTTAAGTGATATATCGAAATAAAACACCTTCAACCTACGTAACGTATAAAATAGAAGAACACCTCCTTTCTAAAATCATTTTGTGTGGTGCTGTTTTCATTAGATGCTGGTGTAGTTGATTACAGTTTTAGAGGTAGCCGCAGGCCGTAGTGTCCATGCGGTTGGTTCTAGGCACTACAGTCTAGAGCCGAGCAACCACTACGGGCGCAGGTTCGAATCCTGCCTCGGGCATGGATGTGTGTGATGTCCTTAGGTCAGTTAGGTTTAAATAGTTCTAAGTTCTAGGTGATTGATGCCCTCAGACGTTAAGTCGCATAGTGCTCAGAGCCATTTGAAACATTTTTTAAGGGAGCCATAGTGCCGACTGCAGCAGTCTATTCAACAATTTGTAATAATTGCTATTTATTGTATTTTTTCTAGTATTGTATTGTCTTCGCTCCCCTCCTATTGATGAAAAGTTACGTGATGGTTGTACCCATCATCAGACTGAATGCAGTTTAGGTGTTTATACGTAGCTGTGACATAATCATTACATCTTTTTGCACTGCCGACACAATTTTGTAGACATTTTAGGGTAGTGTGACGTTAGAAAAGATTCCAGACGTGGAATATAACTACTTTGAAGCTCTGTTTTGTCTTAAACAAAGTGTCGTATTCAGACCGAACTTTGACTGCTGCCATTTGTTGTTGAAGGCGTTGGAGATTAAAGTAATTGATTTTTTTTCGAAGTATTGATACTTTGCAGGATATGACTTAGAGTGAAACTCATTTTTAACAACAAAATATTACCAATTCATCGATTACATTGTTCAAGCAACCGTTAATTTTCAACTATTTATGAAGACCATATTTGAAATTAATTCTCATTAATAAAGAAACGTTGGTTTTCATCTATTGACGAAAAGTATGTATTATTCGTCGTTCTCATACTCCACCAAGAGGTTTACCTGACTGTTAAGCAGACCACCTGTGTTTTGGCCTGCAAATAGCACTGAGTACTTACTTTAGAGTCCTAAATCACGTTTTAGACATCACTTTGACGTAGACATTGCATTTTTGTGTCGTTACTGCGTTTTTGCAGACTTAGAAAGAGTGTTGTACACGTAAGAAGCATCACATACGTGGAATATAATTAAATTAAAGCTATGTTATTTCTTTCTGTAATCAAGATACATAATCGAATTTTTATCAGCTTTTACGGAGCAGACATCAGTTCGTTACAATACACCTGGGGCATAAGAGGCAGTCGAATTTATTTCGCAATTTTCAGGTCTTGTGGAATAACATTTGAAATGAAAATCTCTTTTAACAACTCGGTAATAGTAATTTTTAATTACATTGATAAGAAAATGTCCTTTTTAATTTTTTAGGAAAATATAATATAATCGTTGCAGTATCCCATAGAAAATAATATATGGCTTCTGACGAACTTTACTGATGCGACTGGTGAGCTAGTACATGAACTTTTTTTAAGGCAGTCATGAATACAAATTTGTTATTTTAGTCGCTTTGCGAAATTCATATTCATTTTGAACTGTGTGATGTATTTTTTTGTTAAGTTATTGAGGCCATTCGGATACTTTTAAACACAGCCAAGATCCAGTTGCAGAGTAACTGGTTCTTTCATTTTGATTGCATCTAAAATAGTAGACTCTGATTGGAGTGGAGCGAGAGAGAGGACACATTTCACAATGTTTGTTTAGATCACCAGTTGGCGTCATTTTTATACATTAAGTTAATGCTACCCTGATGTGGGGAAGTAGGAGATGGAGGGGATCTTTGAATTTCCCACTAACACAGTTAAGTCATTTCTACTATCTTGGATTTTTTGATTGGTTGGACTTTCTGACAACGGCGAGGGGGAGATGGGTTTTAAGCTGCCGTTAGAATCGGTTGCGTCAGTTATCTTGGATTTTTTATTGATTGCTTCCTTTTAGTACCATACTGTGACGGATTGGAGAAAAGGAGTGGTGAGGATGGGCAAGGGTAGGAATAGGGAGAAAGGTAATATGACTTCACACAATAAGGATAATGTAGACATTGATCAATGTGATGATGCTACTGCTGACATCACTGCACATATTCACACATGTAGGCAAACGTAATTTCAAAAGTGCCGTTCTCATCAAGTCTACAAGCATGAAAATCAACACTGTCATAAACGTAAGAGAATCGTTGTTAATAAACCGTCAGTGGTACACAGATGCTCAATTATGCTACAGACATTAGTCTTCATTGGAGACTGAACAAAATCTCAGTACGTTGGGGTAACTTCTTCGAGCCATAATTTTCTGAATATATGGCCAAAAATTTAACTTTTTATGCCATATTTCAGTGGAAGCATACTTTTTCATTAATGGAATAGTACCAGTTAAGCACGAATTGTATCACGAACATGATCCCTGTCTCCTTCCAAGAAACGATGTAATAATGGCAGCCTGGAGCTATATGTCTCTAAAATAGTCGCAGCAGCTGTCTGAACTGTTGCAAGACGTTTCTCGTACTCTGAAAATCACGCTGGTTCCGGGAATCTGATCTGATTTTACAGCGTACTTTTTTAAACACTAATGCTTTATTTAGGTATATTGTTGTCCCTGTGATACTTATGTACACTCTAAGAAGATAAATATTCAATACTTTCTCGTCTGGCTGGAAGGTACCTATTATTAGCCTCATTACTTCGACCAGAGAAAATTGATAAACTCGCTGTTATATTCCAGAACAATATTTCAACTTGGCTGAACTCAAGAGTAGTGTCTTCTCTTCAATCTATAGAGAATCACATTCTTTTTTACAAAACTAATTATACTGTTCCCTTACTTACGTTAAATTTCAAATAGTTGAACATCTCGCCCATTGTAAGTCTATTCTCATGGTTGAGTGTTTCAGCTAATTTCAGAAAATTATGCCAGACTAACTCAGAGGTGGATGAAGAAGAGAATGGGACTGAGAGGAATAAAAGGGGATGCAGAAAAAAGTCACGTAATATAATGTGAATTCCAGTGACATATTACTAGGGGATCATGCTAAAAATGGATTAGTCTAGTAAAGAAAAACATTACGATTAAATCTGTACGGATTGTACTCTCATTTTGTGTAAAATAGAATAATGTTACTTTATTACCAGCTATGAGCGAAAATGATGATGGAAACTGAGTTCAATCAACAGGTAAATCATTATTTCGTTAAATACTGCCTGTGACGTTTTACTCAGATATTTTAAGATTCAGTTTACACGATATGTAGATGAAGTCGACGCAAACAAATATTGATCGTTAAATGTTACCTGCAACTTCCAGTTAAAAAAAGAAAAGAGACGTCATATATTTTTCTCGTGCACATTCGAAAGGACAGTCCCACATTATCTCAGTGCAATATCGACAATAAGTCTGACATTAAACTTATCTGGACATTCGTATGTAATGTGGAATAGACCACTACATGTCCTAAGAGGTCGCAAGTAGAAATGGGGGCAAAGAGTACTGCGTTGTCGGTAGAGAATCCGTTACAAAATAATAGGAAGGTTAGGACAACGCAGTGACTTCGAACGTGGACTGCAGTACTGGGGCGTGTCCACTATCCAATTTTGTGATGGCTTCAGCTTTGCTGGGGACACTTTCAGTGACATATTTGAATATCTGACGTCCTAACTCACCCCAAATATATTCCACTGTGTTCACAGCTGCACCCTAGGCAGGACAGTCCATTTTAGAAATACTACCATCCACAAAGTATTGCGGCGCAAATGCTGCTTTATGACAGCGAGTACATTACCTCAGAAAAGTTTCTGTACTGTGCGTGGTAAACAATGTTGTAAAATGAGCTGTTGTCCTTCCCCAATCAGCGTTTCCTTAACCGAAATAAGGAGAGCACACACCAACCTCGAGAAAAACCCACACCGTAACACACACCTCTCCCGCACCTCGCTGTGGCCGCTGTGCCAGGTAGCGTTCGCCAGGCCTTCGCCAAACTCGAACACTTTAACCAGCCTGCTATAGGATATAACATGATTCTCCACTCCAAGTCACTCGTTCACAGTCATCCACTGTCCTATGGCCTCGCCATTCACACCACCTCAAATGCTTTTTAGCACTCAATACAGAAGTGTGTGGCTTATGTCACGTGCACCTCAGTCTTTTAACTACCTACACTGAGTCACGGTTGAAATGTCACTAATTGATACGTTACCCAGTTGACATCAGGAATATTCAACGTTCGAAGTTAACGATACCTCCTGTCTTGTTTTGCTTGTACTGCTTATCTGATAACAACACAATACCACCGTATCCTTTTATAAAAGTAGGTCTAACTGTCGTGAAAACTAGTGATTAATTCCGTATTACATATGGTTCTCTGGATACTTTAGAGCAGATAGTGTAGTCATTTTATGTCATTTAAGTAACAAATCCATAAGCTACACCCGTTTTGATTAAGATTGAGCTGCACACGCCGACTTTTGGTGATGTGAGAGTGAAGCAGAAGCGCGAACGAACAACCAACCTAAACCAAGACGGTCCTCATATACTGAAGGACAGGGACTGTCCAGCATTGTGGAGGTTGATGGAAAAGATCGCACGAAGTCAGTGGAATTAAGCACTGTTGAGTTCCAAAGTGCTACCAGGAGGCTAGGTAGTACACACATCATGAAAGTTTCGCATCACCTCCCTTCTGTGAGTTCCGGAACCAGTACAGAAAATTGGAATCGAGATCGACATAAACATCATTTCAGCCCTATGTACTGCTCATGAAAACCCACATTGCACGTTGTACCACTATACAGCGAGACCTTCAGAGGTGGTGGTCCAGATTGCCGTACACACCGATACATCTAATACACAGTAGCACGTCTTCTTGTATTGATGCATACCTGTATTCGTCGTTGCATACTATCCACAAGTTCATCAAGGCATCGTTGGTTCAGATTGTCCCACTCCACAACGGCTATTCGGTGTAGATCCCTCAGAGTAGTTGGTCTGTCACGTCGTCCGTAAACAGCCCTTTTCAATCTGTCCCAGGCGAGTTCGATAGCGTTCATTCTGGGGAACATACTGGCCACTCTAGCCGAGCGATGACGTAATCCAAGTCATTCAGAAGATGTGCACCACAGGGGCACGAATTGTCTACCATGAAGACGAATGCGTAACCAATCTGCTGCCGATATGATTGCACTATCGGTCGGACATTCACGTATCGCACAGCCGTTACGGCGTCTTCCATGATCATCAACAGCGTTCGTCGGCCCCAAATAATGCCACCCCAAAACAGCAGGGAACCTCCACCTTGCTGCACTCGGTGGACACTGTGTATGAGGCGCCCAGCCTTACCGAATTACCTCCATACACGTCCCTGACGATTGTCTGGATGAAGACATATGCGAAACTCTTCGGTATAGAGGACGTGATGCCAGTCCTGAGCGGTCCATTTGGCATGTTCTTGGGCCCATCTTTACCGTGCTGCATGGTGTCGTGGTTGCAAAGACGGACCTCGCCATGGACGTCGGGATTGAATTTGCGCATCATGCAGCATATTTCGATTAGTTCGAGGCGTAACACGTCGTCCTGTGGCTGCACGAAAATCATTATTTAACATGGTAGCATTGCTGTCAGAGTTCCTCTGAGCCATATTATGTAGGTAGCGGTCACCCACAGTAGTAGTAGATGTTGGGTGGCCTGAGCGAGGCATGTCATCGACAGTTCCTTTCTCTGTATCTCCTCCATGTCCGAACAACATCGCTTTGGTTCACTCCAAGACGCCTGGACACGTCCCTTGATGAGAGCACTTGTTAGCACACAGTAACAATGCGGAAGCCGTCGAACCGCGGTATTGAGTGCCTAGGCATGGTTGAACTACAGTAAACACGAGCCGTGTAACTCATTCCTTGGAATGACTGGAACTCATTGACTGTCGGACGCCCTCTGTCTAATATGCACTGCTCATGCGTCGTTTACATTTTTGGGCAAGTTTAGTGGCACTACTGAACAGCTAAAGGGACTGCGTCCGTAATGCAGTACCAACAGTCAACGTCTGTCCTCAGGAGTTTTGAGAACAAGGGTGACGTAAAACATTTGATGTGGATATAATGACTGTGCGTAGGGAGTAAGAATTAACCGGGTACAATGGTCCAGCAGCTCCTCGTATACCAAACAAATTTATGAAGTCTGTGTTTTGCGAGATTGGAGATGTTTAAAGTGGGACGCCACAGTTCCGCTAAGCTGTGAATGAGTGGAAACAAGTGATTTGGAGTGATGTATCACTTGTGGCGAAACAATGGGTGAGTTTGAGTTTGGTGAATGTCTGGAGTACGTTACTTGCATTGTTGAGTTGTGCCAACAGTAAAGTGCAATGAAGGTGCTGTTATGGTATAGTGTCATGCTCCCCTTATAGAGCTGAAGTAGATACTGATGTGGAAGGGTATGAACATATACTCTGCTGCACAGAGATCAGTGTTCAGCGGAGGAGCAGATCGGAGATGATGGTTGTTGAAATCGAAGTGAGACAGACCCCGGGCATCAACCAGCTTCTGTGGGGCAATAGTTTGTGGACAATAATTTTTCAGATTTGTTCTAGCCTTACCTGACTCCAGACCTGAACCCAGTGAGACACCTTTCGGAGGAGTTAGAGAGTCGACTTTGCTTCAGACCCTAGCTTCCAACAGCTGGCTCTCAGATATAGGCTACATTTCAGATTTTTTATTAGATAGTTGAGCAGTGTATCCATGATGCAATGAAATATTATGTAGGGTTCCCAGAATGAATTTTGGTACGCTGCGAAGTATCCGTTGATTTGAAACTACCAGTCAGATTAAAAGTGTGTACCAGAACGTTCTCGATCCTGAAATCTTTGCCTTTCCCAGAAAGCGCCCTCTTATGGGAGGTATCCCAGCATGCCTAGCGAGTCACACCTATAAACTTTACTTCTTTCACTACCTCTTTTCTACCTTCCAAACTTCGAACTAGATTTCCTTTTCGGCACAAAAAATAGCTCAAACTCTCCAGGACGCCTTACTAAACCTACAAAGACTGAGGTAGAGAGTACCATCTGCTTGATGAGGACTCTTTAGAACCCAGCGAAAGGTATTTTCAGATGTAGCAACCAAGGAGGAGTGCAGTGACAAGGAGCGTTGCGGAGTATTAATATAGATGGGTGGGTCGGGTCGTTCGAGAGCACCGTACGTGAAGTACGAAAAAAAATTCCTGAAATGAGAGAATAATCACATCCTACTTAAACAATTTTTTTCCTTTGGAATATCAACACACCACGTAACAAACAGTTTCTTAGATGATAAACATATATTGTTTTCAAGACAGCTATCTAGTAATTCCGTCCCCATGAACCATGGACCTTGCCGTGGGTGGGAAGGCTTGCGTGTCTCAACGATACAGATAGCCGTACGGTAGGTGCAACCACAACGGAGGTGTATCTGTTGAGAGGCCAGACAAACGTGTGGTTCCTGAAGAGGGTCAGTAGCCTTTCCAGTAGTTGCAGGGAAAACAGTCTGGATGATTGACTGACCGGGCATTGTAGCACTAACCAACACGGCCTTTCTGTGCTGGTACTGCGTACGGCTGAAAGCAACGGGAAATTTTTCCCGAAGGCATGCAGCATTACTGTGGGGTTAAATGATGATGGTGTAATATTGGGTAAAATATTCCGGAGGTATAATAGTCCCCCATTCAGATCTGCGGGCGGGGACTACTCTAGATGACATGGTTATCAGAAGAAAGAAATGTGGCGTTCTACGGATCGGAGCGTGGAATGTCAGATCCCTTAATCGGGCAGGTAGGTTAGAAAATTTAAAAAGGGAAATTGATAGGTTAAAGTAAGATATAGTGGGAATTAGTGACGTTCGGTGGCAGGAGGAACAAGACTTTTGGTGAGATGAATACAGGGTTATAAATACAAAATCAAATAGGGGTAATCAGGAGTAGGTTTAATAATGAATAAAAAAATAAGAGGGCGGATAAGCTACTACAAACAGCATACTTAATGCAGTATTGTGGCCAAGATAGACACGAAGCCCACACCTGCTACAGTAGTACAAGTTTATATGCAAACTAGCTCTGCAGATGATGAAGAAATTGATGAAATGTATGATGAGACAAAAGAAATTATTCACATAGTGAAGGGAGACGAAAATTTAATAGTCATTGGTCATTGGTCATTGGAATTCCACAGAAGGAAAAGGTAGAGAAAGAAACGTAGTAGGTGAACATGGATTGGGGCTAACAAATGAAAGAGGAAGCCGCCTGGTAGAAATTTGCACACAGCATAACTAAATGATAGCTAACACTTGGTTTAAGAATCATGAAAGAAGGTTGTATACATGGAAGAACCCTGGAGACACTTAATGGTAAGGCAGAGATTTATAAACCAGATTTTAAATTGTAAGACATTTCCAGGGGCAGATGTGGACTCTGACCACAATCTGTTGGTTATGAACTGTATATTAATAATGAAGAAACTGCGAAAGGGTAGGAATTTAAGGATATGAGACCTGGATAAACTGAAAGAACCAGAGGTTGTACAGAGTTTCACGGATAGCTTAAGGGAACAATAGACACGAATGGGGGAAAGAAATACAGTAGAAGAAGAGTGGGTAGCTTTGAGGAACGAAATTGTGAAGGCAGCAATGAATCAAGTAGGAAAAAAAAAGAGGGCAAGTAGAAATCCTTGGTTAACAGAAGAGATACTGAATTTAATAGACAAAAGGAGAAAATAGAAAAATGCAGTAAGTGAAACAGGCAGAAAGGAATACAAACGTCTCAAAAATGAGATCGACAGGAAATGCAAAATGGCTAAGCAGGGATGGCTATAGGACAGATGTAAGAATGTAGAGGCTTATCTAAAAAATGGTTCAAATGGCTCTGAGCACTATGGGAGTCAACTGCTGTGGTCATCAGTCCCCTAGAACTTAGAGCTACTTAAACCTAACTAACCTAAGGGCATCACACACACCCATGCCCGAGGCAGGATTCGAACCTGCGACCGTAGCAGCAGCGCGGCTCCGGACTGGAGCGACTAGAACCGCACGGCCACCGCGGCCGGCTAGAGGCTTATCTCACGAGGGGTATGATAGATACTGCCTACAGGAAAATTAAAGAGACGTTTGGAGAAAAGAGAACCACTTGCATGAATATCAAGAGCTCAGATGGAAACCAAGTTCCAAGCAAAGAAAGTAAAGCACAAAGGTGGAGAGGGTCCATACAGGGGCGATGTTCTTGAGGACACTATTATGGAAACGGAAGAGGAGGTAGATGAAGATCAAATGGGAGATATGATGCTGCGTGAAAAGTTTTACAGAGCACTGAAAGACCTAAGTCGAAACAAAATCCCAGGAGTAGAAAACATTCCATTAGAACTACTGTCAGACTTGGGAGAGCTAGTCCTGACAAAGCTCTACCATCTCGTGAGCAAGAAGTATGAGACAGACAAAATTCCCACAGACTTCAATATGAATATAATAATTCTAATACCAAAGAAGGCAGGTGTTGACAGATGTGAAATTTACCGAACCATCAGTATAATAAGTCACAGCTGTAAAATATTAACGCGAGTTATTTACAGACGAATGGAAAAACTTGTAGAACCCGACCTGGTGGAAGATCAGTTTGGATTCCGTAGAAATGTTGGAACACGAGAGGCAATACTGACCCTACGACTTATCTTAGAAGAAAGATTAAGGAAAGGCAAACCTACGTTTCTAACATTTGTAGATTTAGAGAAATCTTTTGTCAATGTTGACTGGAATACTCTCTTTCAAATTCTCAAGGTGGCAGGGAAAAATACAGGGAGCGGAAAGCTATTCATAATTTGTACAGAAACCAGATGGCAGTTATAAGAGTCGAGGGGCATGAAAAGGAAGCAGTGGTTGGGAAGAGAGTGAGACAGGGTTTTAGCCTCTCCTCGATGCTATTCAATCTGTATGTTGAGCAAGCAATAAAGGAAACAAAAGAAATGTTTGGAGTAGGTATTAAAATCCATGGAGAAGAAATAAAAACTTTGAGGTACGCCGATGACATTGTAATTCTGTCGGAGACAGCAAAGGACTTAAGGACTGGGAAGAGCAGTTGAATGGAATGGACAGTATCTTGAAAGGAGGATATAAGATGAACATCATCAAAAGCCAAAGGAGGATAATGGAATGTAGTCGAATTAAGTCGGGTGATGCTGAGGGAATTACATTAGCAAATGAGACACTTAAAGTTGTAAAGGAGTTCTGCTGTGTGGGGAGCAAAATAACTAATGATGGTCGAAGTAGAGAGTATATAAAATGTAGACTGGCAATGGCAAAGAAAGCGTTTCTGAAGAAGAAAACTTTGTTAACATCGAGTATTGATTTAAGTGTCAGGAAGTCTTTTCTGAAAGTTTTCGTATGGAGTGTAGCCATATATGGAAGTGAAACATGGACGATAAATAGATTAGACAAGAAGAGAATGTAAGCTTTCGAAATGTGGTGCTACAGGAGAATGCTGAAAGTTAGGTGGGTAGATCATATAACTATTGAGGAGGTTTTGAATAGAATAGGGGAGAAGAGGAGATTGTGGCACAACTTGACTAGCAGACGGGATCGGTTGGTAGGACATGTTCTGAGGCATCAAGGGATCATCAATTTAGTACTGGAGGGCAGCGTGGAGGGTAAAAATCGTGGACGGAGACAAAGAGAGAAATACAGTACGCAGATTCAGATGGATATAGGTTGCAGTAGTTACTGGGAGATGAAGAAGCTTGCACAGGATAGAGTAGCATGGAGAGCTGCATCCAACCAGTCTCAGGACTGAAGACAACTACAACAACAACAACATGGATGCCTCCTTGCTACATCACCCGTGAGTCGTAACGACCGTTTGGAATATTTCTTGATTCTGTATCTGTTAAAGTGTGTAATTTTGAAAATTGGTTTAAGTAAATGAACTATTATTATGTAGCGCCTGGAATATAACGCTTCTACCGATATTCACTCATCGAATGCAAGTGGATTATGTAAAAGAATCTGAGGTCCCAGTTACTTGTCTGTATAAACTGTCGAACTGGATCGTGTAAGCAGAACTTGAGGCAGAAGACTAATCTATCGAAGATACTAAGTCCACGTTTGTAATCACGATATGTGGGAAAGAAACAAAACATCCCGCACTTACTTACAAAAATAACAAAACTGCCTTCCCAAGGTCATAACTATCCTCGTTGGATAGAGAGACAGTTCTAGTCTTCCATGCAAAATATTCTACATCTGTGCTTATCTATTTCCGTGTACATCCGTTTGAATCATATTGCTGTAATCAAGCCTTGGTCTTTGTCAACATTTTCCTTGCCTTCCACACGTCCTCTTCCTGTACCTGCCCACCTCCCCCACGCCACACCGGACCACCCTTAACACACACATTACGCTTCATTACCTGATTGATGATTCTTCAGTATGTGATGTGTTTTATCAAGTGATTCCTTCTTTTGACAATGTGTCCATGAATTAGACAAATGGCAGAATATGTGGAACTTATAGACGTGACTGAAACGGTTCGTTGCGTATTACAACATGACTTTAATAGCTATGGCTTGAGTTAATTCCTTCCATTGCCAAAGTAAGCTTCCTTGGTGCCTCAGGATGTATTCTACCAACCGATCTCTTCTTTCAGTTACGTTGTGCCCTAAAATCCTCTTCATTACAGTTCAGTAATTCCTCCTTACATAAAATTCTTCTCATATAAAATTCAGTTTTTTCAACACCACAACGTCTGAGACATTGCTATGCTCCTCTACTCATCATTAATGTTTTGCTTCTGCAAATATCCTACACACAGCAGAAGGTAAGGAAGTAACTGCTGAAAGTGTTTAAAAAATGGCTTCGCGGTTTTGTGTTCCTCTGGTGCTTGACTTTGCTATACCTGCAATAATCTGACGCCTTGGGGTTCACTATCATCGCTCACACTTAATGAAATCCCGTCGTGGCCCCATGCGATATTCATATGTTTCCAACAAACTGGTCTCTTGTTGCAGGAAACGTGTTCGTCGTCAGACTGGCTATATTGAGAAATGAATATGCAGACTGTTGTGTACACAGTTCCGCGTAGTCAGCGCGTACACAACTTTCCCAATAGAGCGCACCCCACTAAGCACAACAGCGCAGGCGCAGCGCTCGTCTGTCTCCGCACTACGAGATGGCGCTGTCTTAGAGACGGACCAAATTCTGCTTCCGCCGATCCTCGTATTAATATGTAACGCAGCCAATGAGATTGCTGCTAACGTAGAACCTTTTCTCCTCGCGAATCACACTCGCGCAGTGATACCTGTACGCTCGAGATATTATAACGAGTGTACAGACCTCCGATTAGTCAGTCTGCATTAGACTGTACCAGTCCGCATTGGTCTGTAGCAGTCAATAGTCAAGTTTCAGTTTTCGCCTAATAAGATTATCATATTCCTGTACATAGCCATGAAGATAAAAGAATAGACACTTTGTCAAGTATCAGAGATATGTGAGAATAAGATTAACGTACCAAGACCAAAGGAACTTCCTATTGTCAATTGTAAACACCATCTACAATCAAGTTACGTAATTTGCCTTTTTATTATTTTAATAAATGTGTGTGAAAATTAATCAAGTTGTGTTTAAAGTTGGTCACCATCAGTCTGCTACTCTAAGCGTGCAAGTGGCATTTCTATCGTCTGACCTAACGGCAGAAGATAAACACACCGCAATAAGACCACGAGACATATTGCTGACACTCGTCTACTTCGTTAGATCGACAAGTCAAATAATCTGATGGTGTGTGGACTGACAACACGCAATGGGACAGTATATATGCCACCGTCAAAATTCGTTGTTTCATATCAAGAATTCACAGTTAGCGCTATTCTTTTAAATTTGGCATGCTCTACCCGTCATTAACAGCTGCATAGAATTCGGCGCAACCAGTTTGAAAGCGCAGAACCGAGCGCTGATTGTCGAAAAGCATATGTTTCACGGAACAAATGAAACACACGTTTGAGCACAAAATTGTATTTAGAAATCATATACTTGCTTGTTTTGTTATAAATCCGTTACTTCATCAATGGCAAGAGAGGTAGCAGTACGGCGATATCTAATTTTTCAACGTCCGATATTTGGAAGCTAAAATTTACGACAGAAGCAGAGAAAATCGCGTAAACGATAATCAGTCATATTATTACAGGACTATTCAGTGATATTGGAACTCATTAAGGGCCGAACGCTTATTGAAGTTTCCGAATTGAAGAGTAATTGCCTTCAGCACACGAGCAATAACTAATCAGAGAGGGAAAGTAAAATCATTTGACAGCAATGGGTGTGTGACAACATAAACGGATTTTGTTTTTTCCTTTTTTTCCCATCAGCCTACTGGCTGGTTTCATGTGTGACGTCCCAAAATCATCTCCAGTGCCATCCTTTTCATCTGAGAGAACCAAACGCATTGTGCGTTCTCAATTTAAGGGCTTATTACAATAGTGGTACCATCCATTTTTGTTCTTTCAGAGATACAGAGTCCTAAAGTTAAAAGTGTGCTGAAAAATCAGAAGTTGAGATATAAGAAATTTACAGGTGTATATACTTATATATATTCTGGTATCTCTATACTTGAATATTTCTGGTATCTCAACTGCAGATTTTTCAGCGCATATTTAACTTTAGGACTCTGAGAATGAACAAAAATGGACTTGCACCGCTATTGAAATAAGCCCTTCAATTATTGCTGGATGTAGTCACATCTCCCTCTACCTCTACACTATTTACCCTCTACAGCTCCCTCTAGAACCATGGAACTTATTCCCTAATGCATTAACAAATGACCTGTCACATGACCCTTCATCTGGTCAGTGTTTTTCATATGTTCCGCTGCTGTTCGATTCTGAGGAGAACCACTTCAATCCTTAACTTATCAGTCCACCAAATTTTTAGCAATGTTCTGTAGCACCACATCTCAAATGCTTTGATTCTCTTCTGTTCCGGCTTTCAAAGAGTGCATGTTTCACTACCATACAGGTTGGTTTTGTTCAGGATTCAAATACACATTATTCGTAATTCTTTATCCCACAAAATACAATTTTTCAACTGAATATGCGTTTAATGCCACGGCCTTACGCGATCTTGCTGGGAGGACCTGATGTCCTTATGGTACCACGCTACTGGTCGACAATAGAGTCAGCGACTTCCTGCATCATTAATTTACTCATCGTCCACCCACAGCTTCCTGCGGAGTATATCCTTAATTGGACAAAACAAATTGGAAATCGGATAGTGTGAGATCCGGGCTGTAGCGTGGACAAGGAAGAACAGTCCAACCAAGTTTTCTGGGCTCCTCTTGGCTGCGCGTACTTGTGTGTGGCCATGCGTTCATCATCATCACCATCATCATCATCATCATCATCATTTAAAACTGATTATGCCTTTCAGCGTTCAGTGTGGAGCATAGCCCCCTTATAAAATTCCTCCATGTTCCCCTATTCAGTGCTAACATTGGTGCCTCTTCTGATGTTAAACCTATTACTTCAAAATCATTCTTAACCTAATCCAGGTACCTTCTCCTTCGTCTGCCCCGACTCCTTCTACCCTGTATTGCTGAACCCATGTGTTTGTTGGGTAACCTTGCTTCTCCCATGCGTGTAATATGACCCCACCATGCGTTGTCATGGAGAATTCCATTTACATCGTTGTGACGATGAATACGCTGAACTAGATTCTAGCACAATGCACTTCAGAGTTCATCGTTCCACCATGAAGAAGGACATAAAACGAAATAACCGCTTCAGAGTACCAGAAGGCTGAGGATGGGACTTTGAACTACTTCTTTGGAGGGAACGTGGTTTGGCTCCACTCTGTGGAGTGCCGTTTTGTTTCCGGTTTGAAGTGATGAACCTATGTTTCATTAACCGTGATGCGTGATAAAAAAAATAAAAAATCGTCAACATCAACCTTAAAACGTGCTAACATCTGCGCACAGATGATCCTTCATTCCCTTTTATGGTCTTCTTTTACGCGGCGAGGAAACATTTGAGTACCTCAATTGGCGAACGTGCCTGTCAGCATTACTAACACAGACGTCCAGTTGAGCAGTGACATGTTTGATGGTGAACCGTGGATCACCTCTAAGTAGAATGTACTCAAGGTCCAGGACTGCATAATTTGCAGCTATGCGCTGCTGCGCGTCGTGAGGGTAATCCAACAAGTTCGAGCAGTGATGACAGACGTCTGGCCAAACTATTGAACGTAGTTTAGTTCAGTACCAGGACTCCGTAGACATTCTGCGAGCGTCTATGAATATCTGTGACGCTCTGGTTTTCCACCAAAAGAAACTCAGTGACAGCTGTCTACTAAGAAAGCACATCCGTTATAGACGCCATATTGAAGAGTACGT
Source organism: Schistocerca gregaria (assembly GCF_023897955.1). Taxonomy (NCBI): domain Eukaryota; kingdom Metazoa; phylum Arthropoda; class Insecta; order Orthoptera; family Acrididae; genus Schistocerca; species Schistocerca gregaria. Next base: position 171,605,929 of record NC_064926.1, on the reverse strand, counting down.
TTGGGGCTTCCGCCAATCGAAAGTTCATAAAACTGCAAGCTCTGAAGCAGGAATATCCCACAATGTCCCAGAACAAATTTCGATTTTCTTAAAACGAAATTGGGTGAGAAAAGAAATGTTTTGCATTACTTACTGAACGCTTTCACCGAGATGTTGTGGATTTTGCCATAAGCTCTACTAAGTTATTGTATATGAATTTTCTACAGCCTATTATCTCCCACTGTTAGTTCAAGAATTTCGCACTACTCCTGAAATATGTAACTCTGTCGATTTTGTTAATATTTCTTGGTGAGTTTCTGAGTCAGATGTTTCGAGTAGATGTACTTGGTTTTTTGGAAGAACATTTGTGGAGCAGCTCTTACAGTGCATTCCTTGACAACCTGTCTGTTTAAATGGTTTCGTCTCGTTGTCTCCTAATTTCGTCAGATAATCAGCGAAAGCTATGGACGACATTCTGATGTCATTTTCAGGTCTACCAGGTCGTCTAGGTTTCGAATACTTTGGTTTTAAATTTAACGTTGGAGATGTTACATCTCTGTGTCCATCTATGTCTCATGAGCGTTTATAAACAAAGCATGTCGTTCTGTAACCTAAGCGGTACATCGTGCTAAAGCACCTTCAACCATCCTAAAGAATGAATGATAAGAGCACCTCCTTCCTTCGTAACATCTTTTGTGTGGTATTGTTTTGTTAGATGCTGATGTAGTTGATTACAGTTTTTGAGGGGGCCATAGTTTCGACAGCAGCAGTCTGTACAACAATTTGTAATAATTTCGATTTATTGTATATTTTTCTAGTGGTTCACTACCTTCACCCCCCTCCAAAATTATTGATGAAAAATTACGTCATGGTTGTACACATCATCCAACTGAATGCAGTTTAGGTGTTTCAACTGTAACATAAACATTACACCTTTTAGCACTGCTAACGCAATTCTGTGGACATTATGAGTACTGTGACATTTGAAAAGATCACAGAGGTAGAATTTAATTAACTTGGGGCTCTGTTTTGTCTTAAGCAAAGCGTCGTATTGAGGCCGTACTTTGAATGCTACTATCTGTTGTTCAAGTCATTAGAGGATAAACAAGTAGTTTATTTCATTTCGAGGTACTGAAACTTTGCTGGATATGATTTAAAGTAAAATTCATTTTTAACAAAAACATATTACTAATCAATCGATTACATTGCTCGAGGAAGCGATAATTTTCAACTATTTATGAAGAACATGTTAGAAACTGGTTCTCATTAATAAAGAAACATAGGCTTTTATCTTTTTTCGAAAAGTAGGTTTTATATTCATTCTTATACTCCATCAAGAAATTTACTGTCTATTACGTAGACGACCTGTGTCTTGCCCTGAACATAGCACTGGGCACTTTCTTTAGAGTTCGAAATCACGTTTTTTACATCACTTTTTGTGTTGTTGCTGTGTTTTTGCAGACATAGAAAGAGTGTTGTAACATCTATCAAGCATCACATACGTGGAAAATAATTACTTTAAGGCTCTTTTAAGTCACGCTCCAATCATCATACATAATCGACTTCTCAACGGTTTTTATAGGGCAGATATAAGTTCGTTGCAGTACGCACCTGGGGCATAAAGCAGCGGTGGCTTCTATTCCGCGTTTCTCGGGTTTTGTGCAATAATATTTGAAGCGAAAATCACGTTTAAGAGCTATGTATCAGTAATTTTTTAATTACGTTAGACCAGCAAATGCTTATTTTTAATTATTTATGAAGACAATACTATATTGCAACATTGCAATATTCCATAGCAAATAATATATATCTTCTGTTGAAATTTAATGATGCGGCTGGTGAGCTAGTACACGAACATTTTTAAAGCCAGTAATGAAAACGCATTTGTTATTTTTATCGCTTTGCGAAATTCAGATTCATTTTCAACTGTGTGACATACTTCTCTAACAACGTTATTCAGGGCATTTGAATACTTTTTAACAGAACAGAGATGCAGCTACAGAGCAATGGCTCTTTCAGTTTAGTGTCATCTAAAATACTATACTCTGATTGGAGTAGAGGGGGAGAGAGAGGACACATTACGCATTGTGTGTTTAGATTATTTTACGGAAATAGTGCAACTTGGCGTCATTATTATACATTACGTTAATGGTACACTCGGATTGTGAGAAGGGCGAAGAGGAGGAATAGGGAGAAAGGTAGTGTAACTTCCCACAGTAAGGATGATGACGTCATTGATGAGTGTGAAGATTTAACTGCTGACTTCACTGTTTTTACTCCCACATGCAGACAAACGTCGTTTCTAAGATGCCGTTCTCATCAGTATACGAGCCTGATAAATCAGTACTGTTGTAGACGTATCTATATAAGCGTGGCTAATAACCTATCAGTGATGATGGGTTATGCTACAAACATTGGTCCTTATTGTAGACAGAATAATATCTCAGTAAATTGGGTAACTTCTTCGCGCCATATTTTTCTGAATATACGACCAAAAACTTAACCTTTTGTGCTTTATTTCAGTGGAAGCACTTTTTTCGTGATGTAATACTATCAGTTAAAGCCAAAATTGTGTCACAAACATGATCGCTGTCTCCTTCCAAGAAGTGATATAGCGGTGGCTATGCTGTAATAATAACAGCCTGGAGCTATAATCCCAGTTGCTGTCGGAACTGTTGGAATATGCTCTTCGTACTCTGAGAATCCTGGAATGTGATCTGATGTTATAGCGTAAGTTTTGAAACATACACTAGTACTTTATTTAGATGTAATGTTATCCATATGATTCTTATATACACTGTAAGAAGCTAAGTGTTCATCGCTCTTAAATCTGGATGGAGGATACCTATTATCAAGCTCATTTCATCGTCCAGAGGACAATTCATGTTGGCTGAATTGACCACTACTGTTTACTCTTCAACCTGTAGTAGATCATATATTTTTTTCATACGCAACGGATTATACTCTCCACCTAATTTTGAAAACTCCATTCAACCATGTATGACTTCTCTTCAGCCGGCATCCGTCCAGTGCAGCAACAGTATCAGTAGATTGACTAATAATTCGGTTTCTTTCACTGTCCTTTGAACAGCTACTTCATTAACTTCTGTTAGGCCAGTATGCAGAGATTATAATACCTTTGAAATATAGCAGGTGGCGGTGGTTGGCCCATCATTGCACAAAGTATCTGCGCTGGAAGGCGAATATTGACTTCACTATTGTTTGTTCATAACGCAGGAGACGCCATTGCACATTTCGTTACTTTACACAGTTGACATTGAGTAAAATTTTGCCCGATAGGGCCCTTCTCTTATTTACGTCGTCAGTAAACATAAGAGATTCGTCACTATTACAGTATTCACATTTAGCAACATACTAAAGTAGTTCTGAAAGCGTGCACTAACTTCATCTAAATGTACTCGTCATTTTCATTGCTTAAAACACCAACATATTGCTAATGTTCGGAAAGATGTTTCAACATCATGATCGACTTTAGAGCGAATCCAGGAGCCCCACTGGCTTTAGAAAGAGAACATGAAATGATAAGATACTATACATAAAGTAAATATTCATAGTATCAGGGAGAACAACATACTTTTATTAAATAAAAGAAATTAATTTTTTGGGTCCACATGGCGTCCATGTCTCCTTAAAAAGGACCTGCCCTGCTGATAACAGATATTCGATTTCTAATTTGTAATCTGTCACTAACTGTATAACTCTAAAGACAACTTCGTAGATTTGCAGAGCTCATGAAAGCATTTAACTCTGTTTCCATAGCTGCACTAGACAAAGTAATCTGGTAATCAGATATTAAATTTAAATTGGTAAATTTAGGCATAATACTCGCATTGCTTAAAGAAACAGTTCATGGGTCAAATTTCTAAGCTCTGTAATATAAGTACAGATGTAAGACAATATAATGGCTTATCTCCAAACATCGTCCTATGTATAACAAAAGTAGCAAGAAATTCGAATGCATACTGAAAAGAATATCTAGTATCACCAACAGAACTGGGAAAAAGAAAATTTACTTCAATAAACTACTTGACATTTGTACACAATTCATCCGTATTTCCTTAAAATGAAGCACATACGGAAATACAACCCAGTGTCGTGAAATAGTTACCGTGTAGAGCAGATTTGAGGATTATTGCTGAAAAAGCTATACTCATCAACTAACGGAAAATGGTTCAAAATGACTGTCAACAAACATTGGTTAAATAGAAGAGGTCAAGAAGTGTCTAGGAAAGGTTATACACGAAAAAAGGTTACTAAAAACCTCGGCTATCTTGTAACGACATTGGCAATAAAATGTACTAATCACGAAATTGAAAATAATGTGTGACAGCACGTTAGATAAAATAGAATGCTTCTGTGAATATTTAGCGCTGAATAATAAATAAACGAACTAGAAATATTAGAAAAAAGAATACTGAGTTAAATTTATGTTAGATAGAAAATGTGCAAACAATTCTGGGAATATATAATGGAGACACTTGATTAATCAGTAAATGTCTTCAATCTCATCTTAATCTGTGATGCGTGTTTCATTACTGAAACTATGAAGCTGTGTCTTACATCAGGTGGAATTCCTTTCCAGTCTTTCTTAGCAAGCACGGAAAATAAGATGAGCAGCTGCACCCAAAAGCCGATTATGGCAAAGAATGCCTTTGAGCACGCCTAAACTAGAATGTGATTCTAGCCCAATCTAATTGTTATTTATCTACCACCATCCGTGTAAATATTTTAAACAAACTGATATAACCAAACAGTCGCAATCTACGTCCTACATGATGCTTTGTTCGCTTTGCTAGTATGTACACTTGTCCTAGTTGGCATAAATCTTTTCTGTAAAGAAAACTAGACTACCATGTTGACACGAACAAAATCAATGATTCAAGAGAAGTGTTCAGTTTTAGAGGTCGGGTTAACTGACATAGAAACCAAGGAGATCTTTGGGTTGGCATAACTGAATAATGTGCATATCCCGTACAGGCAGACTACTAATTAAATGTTGAGTTAGAATTTCCTGCACAATGTGAAAAAAATGTTGCAGCATGGATAAAAACATTGTAGCATGCAACAATAATCCAGTAGTGTCAGCCTACTCTTTTTCGCAAAAGACAGGATGAAATTTATTCACCCATCTCCATATAGAACGTAGACCACTGAACCCACCCGTATGTGTGGCATATACTTTCCAGTATATCACACTAGAACGAAGTTCGCTTTGTACTCTGATGAGAGGGCAGTTGAAAATTTAAGTCGTGCTGTTTTCAATACTTTGGCGGACAAGAAGATATGTGTGTTACAACGTTTAAAGAGTTGCGTGATGTTCAGTTTCTATCCCACACGAATTTTTATTAGGTTGTTCTAGAGATAATTCACTTTAAATTCGGAGATCAGCCTGCCTTATTTTTCTCCAGTCCTACTTCCTATTTTAAAGAACTCACAGTTTCACTTTCCTTCTTAGCAGAGGTTTTAGAAGGATGGAGGTACTGACTTCGGAGTATGAGGGTGTCTAAGACGCAGTTACCGCATGCCAGAAATGTGCGGGCCCTAATGTCACAGCTGCAGAGTGTTCACAAAAATAGTTGGTTATTCCAGATGTGGTCCATGTATACAAGTAAATGAAAGGCTGTTTATTTGCGCCATACACGTTCCGCATCATTTTATTTATGAAGCACATTCAGTGGCCTGTAATATATGCTTCTTTAATGCACATTTCATAACTGTCTTTTGTTCAAAGAAATTTCAGGTTTGCAACAGGCCTTCATTTAATTCATCCTATGTTATTTCAGCTGGGCACCTGTTAGTCATCTTCAGATAATCAATCGAAAACTGAATATTATGTGCGTTAAAATAATGATTCCAAATACATTGCTACAACACAAGTTTTGTTCTTCTCTCACTTTTCGTTGAGAAACACATCTTGGAGGGCAAGTTCCTCAAGGTTCAATTAGTAATAGATTTTACTTGATTTTGTAATCTTATTAATCCATATGTGAAGGCCTGCAGCTGTACTTAGTCGGCCGACGAACTCCAGAATGTCCGACTGTCGGATAATCCCAACACATTTCAACTTAACACATCATTTCCACTCTTTCACTGTGTTTTGGTTGCGCTTATTTGCTGTTCATAGTCTTGCCAACTATCGCTTTGTATTTTGCGTTCGTATTTCGTTATTGTGATAGTATCTGTATATGGCTCGACAATCGTTTGTTTGCTCCATCTTTCTTTCCCTTTCTATCTCTCCCTGTACCTCTCCCTCTCTCTCTCCCTCTCTCTCTCTCTCTCTCTCTCTCTCTCTCTCTCTCTCTCTCTCTCTCTCCCCTCTCTCTCGCTCTCTGTCTACGCAGGCGCACGCGCGTCAGTTTCTACATCTACATCTACATTCATACTCCACAAGCCACCCAACGGTGTGTGGCGGAGGGCACTTTACGTGCCACTGTCATTACCTCCCTTTTCTGTTCCAGTCGTGTATGGTTCACGGGAAGAACGACTGTTTGAAAGCCGCACGAATCTATCTAATTTTACATTCGTGATCTCCACGGGAGGTATAAGTAGGGGGAAGCAGTATATTCGATACCTCATCCAAAAACGCACCCTCTCGAAATCTGGCGAGCAAGCTACACCGCGATGCAGAGCGCCTCTCTTGCAGAGTCTACCACTCTAGTTGCCTACACATCTCCGTAACGCTATCACCGTTACCAAATAACCCTGTGACGAAACGCGCCGCTCTTCTTTGGATCTTCTCTACCTCCTCCGTCAACCCGATCTGGTACGGATCCCACACTGGTGAGCAATACTCAGGTATGGGTCGAACGAGTGATTTGTAAGTCACCTCCCTTATTAATGGACTACATTTACTAAGGACTCTCCCAATGAATCTCAACCTGGTATCCGCCTTACCAACAATTAATTTTATATGATCATTCCATTTCAAATCGTTCCGCACGCATATTCCCAGATATTTAACAGAAGTAACTGCTACCAGGGTTTGTTCCGATATCATATAATCATACAGTAAAGGATCCTTCTTTCTATGTATTCGCAATATATTACATTTGTCTATGTTAAGGGTCAGTTGCCACTGCCTACACCAAGTGCCTATCCACTGCAGATCTTCCAGCATTTCGCTACAATTTTCTAATGCTGCAACTTCTCTGTATACTATAGCATCATCCGCGAAAAGCGCATGGAACTTCGTACACTATCTACTAGGACATTTATATACATTGCGAAAAGCAATGGTACCATAACACTCCCCTGTGGCACGCCAGAGGTTACTTTAACGTCTGTAGACGTCTCTCCATTGATAACAACATGCTGTGTTCTGTTTGCTAAAAACTCTTCAATCCGGCCACATAGCTGGTCTGATATTCCGTACGCTCTTACTTCGTTTATCAGGCGACAGTGCGGAACTGTATCGAATGACTTCCGGAAGTCTAGGAAAAAAGCATCTACCTGGGAGTCTGTATCTAATAATTTCTGGGTCTCATGAACAAATAAAGCGAGTTGGGTCTCACACGATCACTGTTTCCGGAATCCATGTTGATTCCTACAGAGTAGTTCTGGGTTTCCAAAAACGACATGATACTCGAGCAAAAAAAATGTTCTAAAATTCTACAACAGATCGACGTCAAAGATATAGGTCTATAGTTTTGTGCATCTGCTCGATGACCCTTTTTGAAGACTGGGGCTACCTGTGCTCTTTTCCAATCATTTGGACCTTTCCGTTCCTCTAGAGACTTGCGGTACACGGCTGTTAGAAGGGGCGCCAGTTCTTTCGCGTACTCTGTGTAGAATCGATTTGGTATTCCGTCGGGTCCAGTGGACTTTCCTCTGTTGAGTGATTTCATTTGCTTTTCTATTCCTTGGACACTTATTTCGAAGTCAGCCATTTTTTTCGTTTGTGCGAGGATTTAGAGAAGGAACTGCAGTGCGGTCTTCCTCTGTCAAACAGCTTTGGAAAAAGGTGTTTAGTATTTCAGCTTTACACGTGTCATTCTCCGTTTCAAAGCCATCATCATCCCGAAGTGTCTGGATATGCTGTTTCGAGCCACTTACTGATTTAACGTAAGACCAGAACTTCCTAGGATTTTCTGTCAAGTCGGTACATAGAATTTTACTTTCGAATTCACTGAACGCTTCACACATAGCCCTTCTTACGCTAACTTTGACCTCGTTTAGGTTCTGTTTGTCTGAGAGGTTTTGGCTGCGTTTAAACTTGAAGTGAAGCTCTCTTTGCTTCCGCAGTATTTTCCTAACTTTGTTGTTGAACCACGGTGGGTTTTTCCCGTCCATTACAGTTTTTCTCAGCACGTAACTGTCAAAAACTCATTTTACAATTGCCTTAAACTTTTTCCATAAACACTCAACATTGTCAGTGTCGGAACAGAAATTTTTGTTTTGATCTGTTAGGTAGTCTGAAATCTGCGTTTTATTACTCTTGCTAAACAGATAAACATTCCTCCCTTTTTTATATTCCTATTAACTTCCATATTCAGGGATGCTGCAACGGCCTTATGATCACTGATTCCCTGTTCTGGACTTAAAGAGTCGAAAACTACGGGTCTGTTTGTTATCAGTAGGTCCAAGATGTTATCTCCACTAGTCGGTTCTCTGTTTAATTGCTCGAGGTAATTTTCGGATAGTACATTCCGTATAATGTCACTCGATGCTCTGTCCCTACCACTCGTCCTAAACATCTGAGTATCCCAGTCTATATCTGGTAAATTGAAATCACCACCTAAGACTATAATATGCTGAGAAAATTTATGTGAAATGTATTCCAAATTTTCTCGCAGCTGTTCTGCCACTAATGCTGCTGAGTCGGGAAGTCGGGTAAAAGGAGCCAATTTTAAAACTATCTCGGTTGTTGAGGGTAACCTCCACCCATAATATTTCACAGGAACTATCCACTTCTACTTCACTACAGGATAATCTACTACTAACAGCGACAAACACGCCACCACCGGTTGAATGCAATCTATCCTTTCTAGACACCGTCTGTGCATTTGTAAAAATTTCGGCTGAATCTATCTCTGGCTTCAGCCAGCTTTCTGTACCTATAACGATTTCCGCTTCGGTGCTTTCTGTCAGCGCTTGAAGTTCCGGTACTTTACCAATGCAGCATCGACAGTTTACAATTACAATAACGATTGCTGCTTGGTCCCCCATGTAAGGTGTCAGGCAAATCCAACACCTTCCATGAAAACCCTGACATGATAAGCAAATCCAGTAGTATGTCACATAGCTCCGAATAAATCGTGACATTACATTAACGAAAGTAATACTAGTAACGAGTGAGCAAATGGAATACCACAGACTAACACAAGAATGCCTAAATGCATGTCGTACCTTCCCACCGTGAGACCGACGCAGTTCCAAGGGGAGAAACGTGAACAGAAGCCGAGAGCAGAACCGTGTTAAGCTAGAAGGCCCAACGATAAGGGACGGACTGGACACCCACGTCGGCAGCCTACCGCTAAGACTACGACCCGCACGTTTTAGCATGAGCCTTTTTCGCGTCTCTGTTACGTCAAGGTCCACCCCTCAGCCCATGTTAAAAGCTAGAGCCCTCCAGAAAAACGGTATAGATCTTACGATAACACAAAAAGGGCCATTACCACCCACCAGTTTAAGTGTGAGACTTTTTCGCGTGTCTGTTACATTGGGACCACCCGCCAGCCCATGTTAAAAGGTAGAGCCCTCCAGAAGAATAGTATGGATCTTACGATAACGCTAAAAGGAATACACCAGCTGCAGGTTTTAGCGTGAGACTTTTTCGCGTCTCCGATACGTTGCAAACTTTAAAAACATTGTCCCACCACGAAAAGTATAACGTTTCTCATTGGATAGACAGAATTTTTGTAGGCGGAGCTTAAGGATAACATTGAGACCCTGATTGGTCAGATGAAAACACAGCCAGATAGTTTTTTTTAAAAACCAAAATCGGTAAATTGTAGTAAGGAGAATTTAGGAGGAGAGTTGCTCCCGAGATGGCGAGGTGAGCGGAGCTGTGCTGCCCGCCCCTGCCCTGACGTTGCCTAAACACCAACATGGTAATGAACGCACGCGATGCCGCATTTTTGAGCGCATAAGGCTTCAATCAGAACTGCAGAAGTCTCATCTGTTACAACCCCTTTTTGCGTAATTTTAGTGTCGATCGTTAATTAAAACTCATGGTGTTCACATTTGCCACTTGAAGAACAGATCTGAAACGCGATGATTTTTCTTTTATATAGTTATTGAGAAGCCACATCAGCCACTGTAATTTACGACAAGTTAGATAAGTAATGAAAGATAATTGAGGGTCACTGTAGACCATTTTGATACTTTTCTCTTTTGTGAAACTTAAATTAAACCTAGATTATAGATGTGATATGGCATAGGTCATCCTTCGATCGATTGTAGAACTTGGAACCCATTCAGGGAATATTCGTTCACATTTTTGTTGAACGTAGTTGGTTTTTGTCATCACGTATTAAAACATTTCCCTTTATCAATAGTGCAATTTATAAACGATGTTTTGTGAGTAGAATAAAATTTCCAATGATATACGTAACTGCTTTTTCGACGTTATTTTACCACCTATCTAAAAATAGGAGAGCCTTGAATCCCTTCCACTAAATTTAGTTAGAATTAAGATTCCTTTACAGGGAGTGCAGTGGAGCTGGCGCTGAGTTCATTTAGTATTTGGTTATATCATCGCTAGTCTCACTGAACTCTTCTGAATTCTACATGTCATGTGTGGTCTGGCGTCTCCTTACCAGCAACAGGTCCCAGGTTCAAACTAGACAATTCCCTAAAAAACACTCTCAGAGCGTCGTTGCGCGAATGTGGTAAGGAGACACGATATAGAACAAACAGACTCTATCATGAATGTTTAGAAAATGGCGACCCTGCCAGGATGGTAAAATACCATGATTGAAGGTTGACCAAATGCCTAACTAGGTCAGAAAAATATGTTGTTGAAAAAATTTTCGTAGTAAAACATTTTTTTCTAATGTTATAAATAGTCGAAAACAGTAGCTGCAGTGATAAATAGTAATAAACTATTCAATAGATAGACAGTCTAGCAGAAACAATAGCATATTTAAATTATGAATTTTAAATAATTGTTAGATTTAAGTTTTCTCTCCAATGGAAGCGCACAGGTGGTGGATACATCGTTGACAATTTGGTTCTGGCCCAACAAGTAGGTGAATGGTCTGTCAAGTCGTGTGAACAAAAAATTTATTAAACGCGTGAGATCGTATGAGCGCCTGTTGACTAGAAGTAGGGTGCAAGAATTGCTTTTAAAACAGAAAATAATGGATTCCGAATGATTAGCAATGGCAGATCGAGACCTTGACCGAATTGAGGTAGAGACCCAGCATGAAAATGGACAGAGAATAGAGGACAGTACACCAGACGATGCAGTATCGCGAGAAATAGAACAGATAACGCACCATAACGAGCAGTATGTACGCCAAGGCACAGAAAACCTAGGTCAGCATACGACAGAGCAGCAGGAAAGTAGGGAGACAGGAGATGAGGATTCTAACTAGCCTCTTGAATACGTAGAACCCATAGTACAAGTAATCAGAGCTCCTTCACCACAGAGTACAAGGAATGCGAGCAGAAACATGTCACCGCACAGTTCAATGCAATCGGTTGCGAACCAAGACTTGGGCGATAACACAGAGCGTAGGACGTCGGAAGAAAACGCAATAGGACCCACCAATCTGGCAGAATTATTACAACAAATTACGGAAACCATGGCAAGGCAAAATAAAGGCATAGCGAACCGAATTCAAATTCACAATGCAGAAACCACGAGACAAATGCGTGAGATTAAAGAACAAAACAAAAAAATTCAGTTACACCTAAGTCATATTGCAGACGAGCAAAAGAATCTCGAGAAGTGATAGGAAACTTAATAACAGGTTACAATCAATTGAGAACAGACATTGACAATGTACAAGTGGACGTACAAACATTGCGTAATGACACTCAGAACGAATTCAAAACATTTCGTAACGACGCCCAGGGAGAAGTCAAGAAACTAAACAAAAAGATAAACGAAATTACTAGACAAGCAGCAGGTACAGCGCGTGAAATTGTTGAAAACATTGTGTTACACAAACGTATCACAAAAGCAGCGCTGAAAAGATATAATAATCGCATAGTCAAAATAGAAGCGCAAACGAAGCGACATTTTCAGAAATTGCGAACAGAGTTCTTGCAAACCATTGAAGAGCGTAGTGAATAGGATCGAACAAGCACAGAGTCTGCAGCCACATCCGTATCTGTAACAGCACCGGAAAAACAAGCAATTAACGAAGATATTACGCATTTGCGATTCCAATTACAGGCGGAAAGTAACATACATGAAATCAGACAGCCTGCACAACAACAAACAAGTTTCGAAATACTTGATGAACAAACGTCATCACACGAGGAACCACGAATGTATGTTTCAAGACATTTTGGATCGTGCAATGAAGCAGCAAGGTTAGCCAGACAACATACCGAACCAATACTTGACAATGGAAATCAAGGACGCGGAAAGTACAGTGCAATGCATTCAGCTACACGTTCACAACCGATGAAAGAAAATTATTGCGTACCACTACAACGATACTACGCAGGGGTACGCGAAAGTTACAGTGGACAATATCCAATGGATCTACCACAACCGGAAAGAACGATGGGAGAAATGATCAGAAACAAAAGTGGCGAAGGATCGCGAATTTCATATGGAACTATGACGAAGTACGACAACGATCATTTCTTCACAGTCAGAAAACTTCAGCACTTTCGCGAAGGAAACTCATTACATCCACGAACTTTTATTGATCAATTCCGAGTAGGATTACCAGAACACTGGACGCTAACACACAAATTAGACTTTATATGTGCACACATGTCAGGGACAGTCGCAGAAACCATGCAGAATGTTGCAGCGACATGCCGATCGTACGAAGATTTGAGAGAGAAGTTTCTCTCACGATATTGGTCCAGCGAAGCACAGAATAGAGTGAAGTACGAATTATTACAGAACCCATATTTTGAAAATTCAGGAGAGAAGAGTGCCGTGAAATTCTTCGAATTAATGGCAAAGAAAAATCAATGCTTAGATGTACCATACAGTGACGGAGAGATGATTAAATTATGGGCGACGAAGCTAGCATTGAAATACCAGCAGTCATAGGTAGGTCGCGGAGATAATGACGTCGAAGCATTTAAAGGTATTCTAAGGGAACTAGAGTTCATATTTTCGGAAGATGATTCAAGAAAAAGACGAAGCGCACCTGAAAACGAAAGCAAAAAGCAGTGGAATACACAAGACACAGTACAAAGAAACAATAATTACGAACTACGTGATAACTTCGCACCAAGAAACGACAATAGATTTCTACAAAGAACCGGTTACTCATTTAGAAGAGAATATGGCAATAAATGTAATTCACCCAGGAACGGCAACAAGTATTACAGAGGGAATAACGAGAACCAGAACGGGTACTAGAGAACCAATAGATCGACAAATTATCAACAAAGAAACCACTGTCAACAAGCTGAACAAGAAAAGCGAATACAGATAGGAGAGGTGGAGGTAAGACCACCATACCCAAATAAAAGGTCGAGTTGACAGCTAAGCGCCCAATCCAAAGAGAATGACGCACCGACCCAGGACAATTGCAGCACCTTGAACAGAGATATCAAAATCTTATCACAAGAAGAGAAGAAGGAAGAAACAAATCCGCAGGGACCAGATGGAAACGAGGACAAGAAAATAACAATATCGTTTTGGGACGAAATTAATTGGGAGAATACTGACGAGGAAGATGAATTACCAGAGGCATGCTCAACGAATGTAGGAGGAAAGAACGAAGTAATGAGTATTGCAGAGGTATTTGAGATGGAAACCAGGGAGAGCGAATTTAATGAGGATAATGCGCAGTTGACAGAAGTTGAAAATAAATTTCGTGTGGGCACACAACCCAACACATATAATGAAGGAAGTTATGAAGTGATAATTAGAGCATTTAGATGCGATTATGTGGAAGTAGCGATGAAGAAGGAGAAGATAGACGAGGATGAGGAAAAAGTAGAGGAGGTACAAGAAGCAGTCGAAGCTTATCCTACAGAAAGTTCGAATTGACAAGGGAAATTCCTAAGAAGACTCATGTATGATTCAGTGGAGGATTCGTTGATGCAAGAAGAAGAAGAACAGAACCAACCCTTTCAAATTCAACCAATTGTGAAGGCCATGGTAAAGCATAACCCAGTCAATAATGTAATTGATAGTGGAAGTGAAGTGGCTACGACCTCAGAAAATTTATTAATGCAGTGTAATGCCAATGAGGAATTGCAAGTTCTGAAAACACGTAAGATTAAATTAAGAGGTCCTATTAGAAAAAAGAAGTTACGAGACAAACAAGGTTAACTCTTTCGTGCCAAGGTCAAAAGATCGAAACCATCTTTGTGATTATACCTAAACTGACTGTAGATTTGATTATAGGTGCAAAATTTTTAAATGAGAGACGAGCCATAATAGACATGGGGAAAGGAAGCGAAACATTCGGGAATGTCACACTTCTCTTTGAGCAAAATCTAAAATTAGAAGAAATACCAGTTATAAACAAACAATTAAGAATGATGCGAGATAAACAGGATGAAGAATTATAATGGTATGCACAAAAGAAGCAATCGCCTCAACTCATGTTAGAAGTCCATAAAGAAATCGATGAAAAATTACAAGAAGTTCAAGGTATTTCAGAACAAAGTAAAAGAGAATTAGAGGGTATTTTACGAGATAAAGCAGAGGTATTTTTACCTAAGGTTGGCAGTATTAAACATTTTCAGTAAAAGTTTGAAGATTAATTTTATTATTGGTAAATAATCAGCACAATATTTCAAGATTATGTTGCAGATAAGATCGTCAGGAGAAAGAAGAATGAAGAGAGGTGAAGGTGGGAAAAAGAAAGTAGTTTCAATAATAACACAAATAGTACCATAGATTAAGGTGAAGGGATAAAGCATAGATAGTCTAACAGCATGAAATACTAAAATGCCATACACCACGACACTACACAAAAACAAAAAACGAATTTGAGGATTCCTGAGTAGACGTTAAGACTCCAAATATCTTAGAATTGTAACACGGAAAGGGCGCCGAAATTTGTAAAGCTTTTTAAGAAGGTGTAAAACAAGTAGCTACTAGACATATGTTAGATGAGTATAACTAAAACTTTTTGTAAGAAGCATTGTAAAAACTCCAACAAGGAAGAGATGCAATGACCCACAATTTGCAACGCGAGAAGTATCAAGAAAGAAAAGGATGTAATTAGCAAGACACGAGGACAGCGAGACCAACTGAAAGCCCTTGTAGCGAAAGTGGGCAATAAATTTGCCCGCTAGGTACAACCCTGCTGGGACGGACAGTGACAGAGCCCTGAAGAGGCCCCATGGGACGACAGAAGAGACTGGTGCCGGGAAACCTGATTTTCACCGCTCAACTACCCTGGGGCGTCCCCGACTCAGCAGAGTGAGCAAAAAAACGGCCCAACGAGAAGACCGCTTGGGTAAGCCACCACTGGCAAAAAATATGTATAGAAGTCACACTACTGCTATTAAACAGCATGCTGATGCACGAAAATTAAGAAAACTTCCACAAAGTATAAACGACGCGCCCAAACAATTTATCAAAGTGTTACTAGGAGGAGAACTTCAAACAGACTAGTTATCAATAAATATTTCCATATCCTGCCCAGAGAAGAACCAAGAAGCAAGTAAGAAGCAGAGAAAAAGCAGGAAGAACAGAAGTTGAAGATTCGCTAGATAGAGACCAAGAAAGAAGATGGGTGAAGAATAGACGACATACCTTCCCAAATCCCTATCCTATTGTAAACTAGTCGTCTGCGAAGTATTACAACGACAAACGACCGGTTTCAATGACACTTAACGATGATTTTCACGCATACAAAGCCAGTAAACCACGAGACTCTGCACTCACAGCTTCATTCCATTATGTGACCTCCACAACAGGGACACACACTTGCAAAGCCAACAAGGAATGACGAACGAAGCTGTACATCAAATACTTGCCCACATCCATCTCGCTCAAGTCCATCACCTTCATGCAAAAACATTCGCCAACCTCATGCTTAAACATTCATAGGATTGTGTGAATGTGTGAAATCAAATTATGTGATGTAGGAATTGAGCAAAAGAAACATGTGAAAAACTAAATACGTTAAGCATACCAGACAGCTAATAAACTACAAAATAACAGTTATTCACTATGGACTTAAGTAAAAAATAGAATGTCGATAAAAATAAGTCATTAGTTCTTAAATGGACAGTATATAAAGGAACAACATACCACTTATTTTGTCCTCATAAAAAAAAAGAAAAACTATATTTCACTTATTTTCCCTTTATAAAAACAAAGAATGAAAAATTATCTAGTTGGATGTTTTCCCCTTTTTTTAAATATTTGTACCATTTATTAGGATAATATCTCAATACTTGTGAATGTATAATTTTTTGTCAAAGCAATTCTTGGAAATAATTCTTATTTGTTCATGTAACAATGTTGAAATCCGTGTCTAGAAACAAAAACATTTTACTTGTACATGATATTTAGAAAATGTATTAGGAATAGATTTTACTTAATTACTACATTTATAAAAACAATATTTCTAAGAAAATCGATGTGAAAGACTCCTCACTTTCGATAACAAGCTTCTTAAAAAACAAACTTCACACTTAAATAAAGAAAGAAAATAATTAAAAAATTAATAACACCATAAAAATATTCTTCTCTTGTCATTTTTAATTATAATATGGAAGAAATTAAAAATATAAATCAGTAATACAAACTACCACAGAACAAAATAATGTGGCTGAACAATATGCAACAAAATTTAGATAAATTAGAAAATTTTTGACTGACTTAGACCACAATTCAATCATTGCCTAAATTCTGAGCAAAAATTAAGTTTGAAGGGTGGTGATATATAAGGTGTCAGACAAATCCAACAACTTCCATGAAACCCTGACATGATAAACAAATCTAGTAATATGTCACATAGCTCTGAATAAATTGTGACATTAAATTAATGAAAGTAATACGTGTAACGAGTGAGCAAATGGAATACCACAGACTAACACAAGAATGCCTAAATGCATGTCGTACCTTCCCACCATGAGACCAACGCAGTTCCGAGAGGAGAAACGAGAACAGAAGCCGAGAGCAGAACCGTAATTAAGCTAGAAGGCCCAATGATAAGGGACGGACTGGACACCCACTTCGGCAGCCTACCGCTAGGACTACCACCTGCACGTTTTAGCGTGATCCATTTTCGCGTCTCTGTTACATTTGGACCACCTTCCAGCCCATCTTAAAAGATAGAGCCCTCCAGAAGAATAGTATAGATCTTACAGTAAAAGAACCACACCAGCTGCAGGTTTTAGCGTGAAACTTTTTCGCGTCTCTGATACGTTGCAAACTTTAAAAACATTGCTCCACCACGAAAAGTATAACGTTTCTCATTGGATGGACAGAATTTTTGTAGGCCTAGCTTAAGGTTAACATTGAGACCCAGACTGGTCAGATGAAAACACAGCCAGATAGTTTTTTTTAAAACCAACTTCGGTAAATTGTAGTAAGGAGAAGCTAGGAGGAGAGTTGCTCCCGAGATGGCGAGGTGAGCGGAGCTGTGCTGCCAGCCGCTGCCCTGACGCTGCCTAAACACCGACAAGGTAATGAACGCAGGCGATGCCTCGTTTTTGAGCGCATGAGGCTTCACTCAGAATTGCAGATGTCTCATCTGTTACACCCCCTTTTTGCGTAATACTAGTGTCGATCGTTAATTAAAACTCATGGTGTTCACATTTGCCACTTGAAGAACAGATCTGAAACGCGATGATTTTTCTTTTATATAGTTATTCAGAAGCCACCTCAGCCACTGTAATTTACGACAAGTTAGATAAGTTATTAAAGATAATTGAGGGTAACTGTAGACCATTTTGATAGTTTTCTCTTTTGTGAAACTTAAATTAAACCTAGATTATAGATGTGATATGGCATAGGTCATCCTTCGGTCGATTGTAGAATTTGGAAATCCATTCAGGGAATATTCGTTCACATTTTGGTTGAACGCAGATGGTTTTTATCATCCTGTATTAAAACATTTCCTTTTATCAATAGTGCAATTCATAAACGATGTTTTTTGAGTAGAATAAAATTTCCAATGGTAAACATAACTGCTTTTTCGACGTTATTTTACCAGGTAGCTAAAAATAGGAAAGCCTTGAACCCCTTCCACTAAATTTAGTTAGTATTAAGATTCTTTTACGGGGAGTGCATTGGAGCTGACCCTGAGATCATTTAGTATTTGGTTATATCATCGCTGGTCTCACTAAGCTCTTCTGAATTCTACATATCATGTGTGGTCTGGCGTCTCCTTACCAGCAACAGGTCCCAGGTTCAAACTAGACAATTCCCTAAAAAACACGCTCAGAGCGTCGTTGCGCGAAAGTGGTAGGGAGACACGATATAGAACAAACAGACACCACCACGGATATTTAGACGCGGTTGTCCTGACTTTTCCCCGCACCCTTTGAGGCTGTTGCCCTTTCTGTACATGCCCGAGGCCATCTAACCTAAAAAACCACCCAGTCCACGCCACACAGCCCCTGCTACTCGTGTAGCCGCTTGCTGCGTGTAGTGGACTCCTGACCTATCCAGCGGAACACGAAACCCCACCACCCTATGGCGCAAGTCGACCAATTCTTGTGTACTATATACTGAAGTAACAAATATTACACATATCACTCAGTACCAGAGACACGCAACACTCATACTCACCAACACTAATAGAAAATACAAAGAAGATAGTATACACCAGGTAGAATGACAGACTAATATTCCAAAAGTAAATGCAAAGAACACCTAAGGAACTGGAAGTATGAAACAGCTATTCTAGCTTTGCCGAACATCTTATAAAGCACGGCTTTGAAACATCCAATGCAGAACAGGATGTGAAAAATTTTAGACTGTCAATTTTGAATTGTAAATTCTTGAATTTACCGAAAAATTTTCACAGACAGAACTCTTTCAGTAAACAAGATAACTAATAAACAACTCGCTCATAATGTGAACAAGTAAAGCACTAATGAAGAGAAATGGTCCATGGATCGTGGGGCAGGATGTACTGCATAACCAGATTAAATCTCGTTAAATATGGCTAATCTCTCAAAATAGACACTTTGATAGAAGGAAGTATTGCGATTTCACCCACTCAAAATACCCTTTTTTCCCAGAGCAGCCACCACACATAATAAAAAATGAGCACATACAGCGAACAAATCAGTAACGAAACACAAACAAACGACGATTGACAGTTGGTAATCGTGGTGGTAATATTAGTAGTAACAATAGCAGTAGACTCAGCAGCAGTAGTAATGTGGTACCAGACTTATTTTTTCGAAGATCTGTTTAACAATGTTATTCGACATCTTGGAATCACAATTCAAGAACAAAAAAAATAACGTAATTCGCATACACAGGCATTCACACTCGTAAGATGTAGAATATCAAGAATGCGACAGGTACTCCGCCGTGGCCTCAGAAACCATAACGGAATTTGCCAGAGGTAATTTATAGGAACCACGGAAAACCAATATTAGGATGGTTGGAGGAAGATTGGAGTCTCCATCTCCCGAATACAAGACCACTCTGTTTAAAACAGTGCTGCCGCGTTCGGTTTACTACTGTTGTACAATATCGTTTTAGGATAAGTTATTGAATAGAGATAAAGGGATAATGCTACATTCTTCATTCATTTCTCACTCGAAGTCACTGAACACACACACACACACACACACACACACACACACACACACACACACACACATACACACCTACCATACACACATTGTTCCATAAAACAGCAAATACTATATAGATTATCATCTAACGTCAGGACCAGTTTGTGCTCTGCAACATCCCAATTGCTAGCCCGAAAAACCGAATCGGCATCCCTCTGTAACGTGGGAGATGTTGAGCACAGAAAGATAATAAGGAGCCATTGTTATACATTTCATAACTTCACGAGCACGTTTCTCCAGGAAATGTATAAAGGAAGGAAAATTATACAGTGCGAGTAAAGTAAGACGTACCCCCCATTAATTTTGTGAACAGTTACACATATCGAAATGCGGTTTTCGGCAAAAGTTAGAGTACCGACGGACACACCTTTTTGTTTGCTTATAATTATTAGCGCTGTTATCAAGGGAGACACTGAAGCAAGTACGGTTTTTTAAATGGAACAGCATACTTTTTTTAACTGCTTTTTATAGCTCTTGAGATGACAATTACCTTGAAATAGCGTTTTTTATGTTGAAAGAAATAGTAAAAAATAAGACAAATGCCCTAGTATGAGAGAGGACTTTCACCGGAAACGGCATTTGCGATGCTAACATTGCTAAGCAGGCGTCTCAGACCAGGCAGCGTAATTGTATACCGTAAGGTACGCCTGCACTACGAGAGTGAAGCTTTATTTCAACTTTTCAGCAGACTTACGACCTGGATGCAGGTTCACCCACGAATGTTGTGTACGGTAATACGATCTAGGCTAGAATCTTAGCGTATCAGAAGGGGAGTGGGAAAACTATTTCACATTTGTATACCCTCGAAGATTTCAGTGGATTGAAACAGAGTACTCAACTGTTGTTTCTTCAAAAATAAAAATGTCTTATAGGCTGCAAAATGCAATTACTACGTTACATACCTAAATGTTAGAATGGCGAATTAACGTATCTTTTCCATACGTTGTTGTGTGGTACTGATAGGTAAACTACATGCTTTCGGACCACTGTCTGTGCCTACACTGCTCTAAACTACATCATGTGGGATACATTCGTTAAACTAAACATTTTATTAAAAATACTTTGGTGATCACCTGTGCTCCGCAAAGTAAATTCTTTGCAATGAAACGTCGTTTCATGCACAATGACAGTGTTACCAGCAACGTGCAATACACGCTGATGGCGTATATGACATTGCAATGCAGTTTCACATGCAAGTAAACTGCTTACTAGCAATGATTTGATAACCCACCAAATCACATAACGTAGATTTTGTCTTTCAATAGCAGGCACCGGCGAATCGACGATAACGTAGTTGGGACAGAATCTTAGAGTGCTCCCCAAAGAAAGAAATCAGGAACAGTTACATGGGGAGACCTTGCAGGCCATTTGGCAACAGAATGTCGTCCTATCCAACGTCCAGAGAAGCTCAAATTCAGCACTTGCGTGGCAACACGGGACGAGTGAACTGTACAACCATCGTGTTGCAGGTACATACACTGTCGCACATCCAGTGTTACCTCTTCTAGAAGAACCGAGAGAAAGTTCATTTGAAAGTCTGAGTACGAATGTCTATTTAGAACGCCGGAGATGAAGAAATGGCCGGACGGAGTGTTCGTGCGGTTCTAGGCGCTACAACCTGGAGCCGGGCGACTGCTGCTGTCGTAGCTTCGAATACTGCCTCGGGCATGGATGCGTGTGGCATCCTTACGTTAGTGAGGTTTAATTAGTTCTACGTTCTAGGTGACTGATGACCTCAGAAGATAAGTCGCATAGTGCTCAGGGCCATTTGATTCACTTTTTTATGAAGGAATGTCGCACAGTGTAAATTCCTTCCGTGCTGCACCGTACGTATACGCTCCGCAGCCGTTGATGTTGCATCTCACGAGGCCGGGGTGGATTTTCGGCTGCCCAGTAGTGCATGTTACGCAAATTTACATTGGCCTCGTTAGTAAACGTGGCATCATTGATAAAGAGCACACGTTCGAAGAACGTAGGATCTTCTCTCAGTTGCTGAAGAGCAAACCGACAAAATTCTGTATGTCGTTCGAAGTCACGGTGGCCGAGTAGTGTTATTTAAAACGCGATAAACTATCGATTAATTGATGTAATTGCACCATGGTCTCTATCGGTAACTGGTTTAATCATCGATAGTCCTATCGATTATTATGGAATTCTTTTAAAATGGGTCATCAAAAATTATCGGTTCCTATTACCTTTATGGCGTTTTGAGTGTAGAAGGAAAGTAGATTGTATCGAGGTATTTAATCAACTTCTAATATGGTGGCGCCTTAGCCGGTCTATGTTGTTTATAAGCTATGTTGTTAATGGATTGGCTACTGTGGGAAGGGGACGTATGAGAGAGAATTTTCTTGTTTACCTTCCAGTGATGACATATCACGGTCGTGACATCTCTTACCGATCAGATGTTTATGGAAAAACTACATGAATAAGTAACATGGGTTTGTGAACATGCTTTTTGTAGTGTGTCATCTTCAGATATGTGAGTTTACTTACTTGTTGCAAGGAATATATATGTAAATAAGGCTGTTGTAGAACAACGGAGTTAGTGGGGGAAAGAAGGACATTTTAAAGATTTGTTAAGTATTTGTGATTGTACTGTATAATGCATTTAAGGATAAATACAATTATTATCTTTATTACTTAAACACACTACGTCTGTCGTGTTCTGTTTCTGAGTCCTCATTGTATTTACAGGTGTTGCAGTAGTGTATGTTAATGTGTGAGGTGATGCGAAAACTGAAAATACTGACGCAGTCATAATGCCCCTCTGTTACTTCTGCTTTTGTAGAAGCACAAATATAATTTATATGTTGGTTGCCCGTGTTGTGTTCGATTAGTGGAGCTTGTTCCTTCAAGGACACACCAGCTCCCGAAAAACTCTATATTGTAAAAGCACAACTTATTGAAGGTCATGTTTCTCTTTTTTGTATTCTGGCTGGACATAATCATTAAAATATACATCTGAACTTACATGCTATCCGCTGTCACAGCATTGCAATGCATATTCATAAGTAACTAGGGCGAAAGTGAATTTTTCTGTGGATGTGAGACAAAACTAATCTTTTCTTGCCAAATGTTTACTGTGAATACCTGGGAATGTTTTTGCAAAACCCCGTATCCTGTAGGTATTTATTAAACTCTTGCCTGTTACTGGTAGAACCCCTTGTTTGAAACTTGTGCAGTTGGTAAATTAGCTCACCACTATTTTTATTTGATCTTTTATTTATATATTTATTTATTTATTGTGTTTACATCATTCTGCAACCTGAATAATAATTTTTGAGAGTCACGAGGAAGAATTCTGTTCCCAAAGCATCTAGCACTTCGAGGTATCGTAGGAGGTGACCTCAATGTACCAACAATGGATAATTAGTCACGCATTGCATCATTTAAACGCCACACAACATCAGGACTATTCTTCGTCACCCAACTGTAGTGTCACAACTTTGAGACTCTGTTGGTGGTAGCAGTGGGGCAAAGAGCACAGCAGCCAAGAACAGTGCCGACTGGTGCCAACATGGAACCATCAGTCGTTTTCCCGCACTACCGATAGTCTGTTGGCCGAGGAAATTCCGCGCTTCCAAGATTATTTTGTTTATATAAGAGGTGCTTAATTAGAGGTTTCTGTTATTGTTTTCAAAATAAAACGTAAATCTATCATCTGTGTGGCATTTTTCAATAAAGTGGGGTATAACAGTCATTGTGTCAATTGTACCATCCCCATTAAGGTATATAAACTTCATCAGTGTATAAGACTAATTTACGATACCACTAAAAAGAACGAATAGTGAAAAACCACGGATTATTAATATAACTGAAAGGTGACTGCATCAATTTGTGAGCTAGATCAAGCGCAAGAAATAAGTAAAACGTAAATTTCATGTGACTATGGCCTCCAGTTAGGTAGACCGTTCGTTGGGTGCAAATCTTTCGATGTGACGCCACTACGGCGACTTGCGTGGCGATGGGGATGAAATGACGATGATTAGGACAACACAACACCTAGTCCCTGACCGGAAAAATCTTTGACCCAGCCGGGAATCGAACCCGGGCCCTTAGGATTGACATTCTGTCGCACTGACCACTTTAGTAAAACTGACTTTGTTCTATATCGTTCTTTTAATTTGTTCAGTGCGGACGTCCGACGACACTATCTCAGGTTCTCCGTTCACCCGTTCACAGAGTTTTTTTTTTACTACAGAGGGAAACTAACCCTCTGAACCAACACGCTGAGCTACCGTGGCTGTTGCCACTCACCTACCGGGGCGAAAGTGCAAGAGTTCTGACTAAAGGAATCGACAATCTATACATATTAAAAAAAAGAGAGAGAGAAAAAGTGCTTGATTCCTTTATGTGCAAATGATTGCCATCGGTATTTTGCCATACTGAACTTCCGACCATCAAAGTTTGAAATGATTTTGTTTATGCCTTAGGTAGAAGATATGAGTAGCCAGATAAAACCACGGTTAAATGCTTACTATCTCAAAACTATAGGTACAGATAAAAAATATATTAGAAAAAGCTGTTTTAAAACGTAATTTTTTAGTGCTACAACGGACATGTGGAAAAGCAACGCAAATGAATGTATAGTGCCGTTGACGTGCCACTTTCTAATGAACAAAAAATTTGTTCATCGGTATTAGAAGTAACAAGAACTGCAGGTCATCACAACGCAGTATCTATGCACATGTAACTACCTTTTTTTATATTTATTTCTTTAACTTGTCAATGCCATACTAAGTTTCGAATCATTCTTGTGATCCGTACATGTCGGTGTACGTGAAGCCAGCGTTAGCTTGTAATGTTTCTCTTGGCAGTTTCACCGCCCCCCTCCCCGCACCGCTCCCACGGAACCCTCCTGTCAATAGAAATCTGAAGCCGTCGTGTTATTTGTGTTCTGTTTACAGACACTGCCAACCACAACAAATCTTTGAAGAACTGCGTTATAACAGGCTTCATATATTTACGTATTCATTACTACAAATAAGCAGCACATTTGAACATATACGCTCTATATTGCGCTTCCTGAATGCATGGTAGTTTGCGCGCCCATATTTTTCACATGAGAGTTTGTGCAAGATGTGAGAAACAAACACGACCTTCAACACCATCTGAATGAAAATTAATAGAGCAAAATGGCGCTGTGGTAGCACAGTGGACTCGTATTCGGGAGGATGATGGATCTATACCGCCTCCGGCCATCCTGATTTGATTTTCCGTGATTTCCGTAAATCACTCCGGCCAATTACCGGGATGGTTCCTTTGAATGGGCACGGCAGGTTCCCTTCCCCGTCCTTGCCTAATCTCATGAGACCGATGACCTCGCGGTCTGGTCTCCTCCTCCAATTAATACACCACAGCAAAATTGTGTGACAATGGTGTAATTATTGCGTTGTTGTCTTCCTAGAATATAAATAAGAAGCTTTGGTGAGCAGTTTATGCAGGCTGGTGTGACCGACCGGTTCTAGGCGTTACAGTCTGGAACTGCGCGACCGCTGCGGTCGCAGATTCGAATCCTGCCTCGGGCAAGGGTGTGTGTGATGTTCTTAGGTTAATTAGGTTTCAATAACTCTAAGTTCTAGGGGACTGACGACCTCAGAATTTAAGTCCCTTTTTTTTTTTGCACCTAGTGTCAAATTATCTGAGGACGATCAAAATGAGTGAAGAAGCCACTCTAGGCCTCTTTAATCCATTTGAACCATTTGAGCAGTTTATGTGGGTTCTTTGTGTTAGCGAACGGCAACGGAATTAAAACTTTCGATCCTTATAAAATGGCGTCAGTATTAGTGCGTAAATTTGCCAATAAAGACTAACCAGAGAAAGATGAAAATAAAGGACGTACTAACCGAACAGGATCTTTTCAGTGGTAACGGAAAACTCGCAGTTGTTGTGTAATGGAAGCTGTTGTATCGCCGCTACAGTGAAGCCAACCAAACACTATCTATCAGGCTGTGCCAAGTGCCGACTTTGAGCATACGAGTAAATTGTAAGAAATATCGGTGTGATTTGTAGAGGTGACAGCACTGCTCTCTCATGCCGCACCGTTCCTTACCCGTCATTAATATTGTACTGTGCTCTTTACACCTCTCCACGCGTTTTCCCCGACGAAAGGCGAAACACCCAACAAAACTTCAGCAAGCTACACACTTTTACGTCGATTGTGCTAAGATCACAAGTGCGGCCGATCTGAGTGATGTAGCACCTTTAGCAATGCAGTAGAGTGATGGCCCTTTTTTTTTGCACTGAGTGTCAAATTAACTGAGAAGAATCATAATGAGTGAAGAAGCCACTCTTGGTCTCTGTAATCCAATCCAAGTCTTCTTACACCCGTGCGCAGTTTTTACAACATCTGCTGTAGTCTATCAGAAAGAAAGCACACGTAAGGTAGCAGCATTGCATGGCAGACCAGTAAATATTTCCCCTCTCACATTCCTATGCCTCATGGTGACCTCCCTCTTCTCCTTCTTATTCTTCTTCTTCTTCTTCTTCCTCTTCCTACTTTCCGTGTGTTTGTAAGACGCTGAAGCTCATCGATAAGTAATATAATCGTCCAATTTTTATGAGAACTCTTTTTTCTATTGAAACAAATTTTTTATCAAGACACTGAAGAAAAATAATTTGGTTTTTGGAAAATATTATCCAAAATTTCGGACATACTGGCCGGTTACTTTAACATTACATTTTTTCAGGTTTTCAGTAGTACCTTACTAGAATACTATACTTGTGAAAGCTGGTAGTAATGGTTACAGACAGCGCTGCAGTTACGAAATAGCTGCCAAAAAATCTTTAAGATTCATCAGTCCCCCTGTTTTCCCCACTGGATCGGCTTAGAAGTACAACATTGTTTCAAAGCAGAAACATTTTCAAAATGTTATTGAAAACAAAGGCAACTGTGACTTTCTTTCATAAATTGACACTAGTAAGTGAGAAACTGTCGAGTCTTCAAAAAAGAGCAAACAAGAAAGTACTGAGACACGCAAGAGGTGCGGACTCGATGTAGCAGCTCATACCACACGCTGAAAAGAATTTTGGAAGTGCGAAGTGAGCTTGAGATTGCGATTAATGAAAGTTCAAAAGCACTGCCTACCTTCAAAGCAAAAAATTATTGCTTCCTCAACTATACCTCTTACAAGAGGCATCGCTGCAAAGTTTACAGCCTTGGAAAGTTCGCCGGCGGCGGTGGTCTAGCGGTTCTGGGCGCTCAGTCTGGAACCGCGTGACCGCTACGGTCGCAGGTTCGAATCCTGCCTCGGGCATGGATGTGTGTGGTGTACTTAGGTTAGTTAGGTTTAAGTAGCTCTACGTTCTAGGGGACTGATGACCACAGATGTTAAGTCCTATAGTGGTCAGAGCCATTTGAACCTTGGAAAGTTCATTAACAACTACTGAAGAACGAAATGTTCTGCATTCCTTGATTAAATCACTCAATGAAAGAGTCAAGTCATTTAACACATTGACAGTTAATATCCATGCGGTACTATTAGATCCTAGGTTTAAAAGATTTGTTTCAGCACACTTCAAGAGGCAGAGAATGCTGCTAGAGTAATTCAGAAAGAGAATGCTGCTGTCATGGCGTCAACTACAAGAATAATTCCTGTCACAGAAACCTCCATGAGCAGAGTTAATACGTCTGCTGATACGCCTACCAGTTTGAAATCAGATGATCCACTTTTTTTGATCAATTAGCAATACCATAACGTTACACCAACCAGTTATTCCGTAGTTGACACAAGTCAATAGTTTGAAAAGCCTGTAATAGACAAGCAAGCTTGTGTGCTAGAACAGTGAGGAAATTCTAAAATTATGTTGCGTGTAATGGCCACCAAATTTTTGTGGTGTCCTGCGAGCTCATTTCCTGCAGAGAGTGTTTTCTACAAGGCTGGATAAATAATTACTGAGAAACGCAACTGCCTAAAGGAGAAGGATTTAACTTTACTTGTGTCCTCTAATGTTGTATTTTAAACAAAAGACTAAAGAACAAGAACTTAATAAACTTACTTTTCATAAAACAACATTTGCGTATCTTGTATTATTGTATTTTAGGCTGTAAAGTTTCTTAGAAAGCTAATTTTCATTTGAAATACATGCACAAAACAGGCAGTTAATCGATTAATCGATAGTTTTTTTAAAAATTCTATCGATAATATCGGATGTGTCAGCTATCGGTGTTTAAGTAACACTATCGTCGAGTTCCTGTTGTAGTGACAGATGATAGGGATGGATATTCTGTTGACGCAGGATGCGAATAACACTCATCTGGCTGATTCCACTTTCCTTGGCAATATGTCTCGGACCACTATGCGGTTTCGTTAGCGTCATAACCAGAGCTGCTTATTTCTATTCTCTGTCGGCTGCAGTATTTTTACCTGTCCTCTTATTAATGTTCAGGCAGCCTGTCCGCAAGGGCGTCTTAATAAGTAGTGCAATTGCATGGTGCATCGAACCTTAGCGATCCGGATAGATAGCCCTATACCGCAGTACTGTTTTTAATTTGCTTACATTCACCATAAAAAAGTAGAACATTCATTTTTTTCCTCACTGGTGTACATGTCTGCACACAGCACCTTTGCTGCATGCAGTGCAGACAAGTAAACGGGCAAATGTGTTGGCAATATGAGACAGCGTAGCACAAGAGATCTGCTTGACGGTGTTTGCACTGCTAATACCAACTCCAACCACCGTGCTTTGAAATTCTATTTCATGAATTTTTTACTGCAGCTTTCAATGTCAGCATTAACAAACATTATTACACTGTAATTGTCTTCTCAACAGCTATCTAACGCAGTTGTAAAATGTATACGATTTTAATCTTTTAAAAAAGTCTAAACATTCATGGTGGTGTCTGTTTGTACTACATCGTGTCTCCCTACCACTTTCGCGCAACGACGCTCTGAGCGTGTTTTTTAGGGAATTAACTAATTTGAACTTTGGACCTGTTGCTGGTAAGGAGACGCCAGACCACACATGACATGTAGAATTCAGAAGAGTTTAGTGAGACTAGCGATGATACAACCAAATACTAAATGATCTCAGGGTCAGCTCCACTGCACTCCCTGTAAAAGAATCTTAATTCTAATATAGTGGAAAGGGTTCAAGGCTTTCGTATTTTTAGTTAGCTGGTAAAATAACGTCGAAAAAGCAGTTAAGTTTACCATTGGAAATTTATTCTATTCACAAAACATCGTTTATAAATTGCACTATTGATAAAAGGAAATGTTTTAATACAGGATGGTAAAAACCAACAGCGTTCAACAAAAATGTGAACGAATATTCCCTGAATGGATTTCCAAGTTCTACAATCGATCTAAGGATGACCTATGCCATATCACATCTATAATCTAGGTTTAATTTAAGTTTCACAAAAGAGAAAACTATCAAAATGGTCTACAGGGACCCTCAATTATCTTTAATAACTTATCTAACTTGTCGTAAATTACAGTGGCTGATGTGGCTTCTCAATAACTGATTCAGATCTGTTCTTCAAGTGGCAAATGTGAACACCATGAGTTTTAATTAACGATCACCATTAGTATTACGCAAAAAAGGGGTGTAACAGATGAGACTTCTGCAGTTCTGAGTGAAGCTTTATGCGCTCAAATATTCGGCATCGCGTGCGTTCATTACCTTGTCGGTGTTTAGGCAGCGTCAGGGCGGCAGCGGCCGGCGCAGCAGCCATCCAGCTCGCCGTCTCGGAACCAACCCTCTAACTTCTCCTTACTACAATTTACCGAAGTTAGTTAAAAAAACTATCTGGCTATGTTTTCATCTGACCAATCAGGGTCTCACTGTTAACCTTAAGCTCCGCCTACAAAAATTCTGTCTTATACAATGAGAAACGTTATACTTTTCGAGGTGGGGCAATGTTTTTAAAGTTTGCAACGTAACAGAGACGCTAAAAAGTCTCACGCTAAAACCTGCAGCTAGTGTGGTCCTTTTAGCGTTATCGTAAGATCTATACTGCTCTTCTGGAGGGCTCTATCTTTTAACATGGGCTGGGGAGTGATACTAATGTAATAGACACGCGAAAAAGTCTCACGCTAAAACTTGCGGGTGGTAGTGGCCCTTTTTGTGTTATCGTAAGATCTATACTGCTTTTCTGGAGGGCTATAGCTTTTAACATGGGCTGGGGGTGATCCTTGACGTACCTGAGACGCGAAAAAGCCTCACGCTAAAACGTGCGGGTTGTATAGTTGTAAAGGTAGGCTCGCGGCGTGGGTGCCCAGCCCCTCCCTTTTCTAGCTTAACACGGTTCTGCTCTCGGCTTCTGTCCTCGTTTCTCCCCTCGGAACTGCGTCTGCCTCACGGTGGGAAGGTACGACATGCATTTAGGCATTCTTGTGTTAGTCTGTGGTATTCCATTTGCTCACTCCTTACTCGTATTACTTTCGTTAATTTAATGTCACGATTTATTCCGAGCTATGTGACATACTACTGGATTTGCTTATCATGTCAGGGTTTTCATGTAAGGTGTTGTATTTGCCTGACACCTTACAAAAGTACTTGCTTCAGTATCTCAGATAATTCAAGCGCTATAAACATTAGCCAAACAAAACAATACGTGCCCCTCGAGGCTCTAACTTTTTCCGAAAACCGCGTATCGGTGTGTGTATTCGTTCAAAAATTTTAAAATTATAGTCTACCTGTAAGAAATAGTGGTTACAAAGATGTAATGGTGCAAGTTTACTGCACAGATATATTTCTAGAACGAAATTCTCCGATCCTTTTTCTAACTTCGATTCATTCTCCGGCATGCAACCAATAATTTTAGATTGTGCCTTTCAACTCGTTGAGGACTTGTATTATGGCTTCTCACCAAAACGAAAAGGGGACGAATTTCGTGAAACAAAGGACCAATGCGTTTGCTGAACTTCATTTATCGTCGACAAATAATATATATAACTGGATTTTTTCAAAAATATATTTTTTAGTTAGGATAGTCGGCGTGTAGGAGGAAAATTTTTAGTTACAACACTCTTTTGGGTCTGGCGAAGAACCTGGGTGTGGAGGTTGTTCCGGCGGTTTGAATTGATGACCTCCAGAAACTTTGTGGCTTCTCCACGTTAACTATTGCTGGTGAAGCAAATGATACCTGATGTTTACGCCACTCTCGAAGCAAAACTGTGTCATCAATGCAGAAAACACTTTTTCAGTTGTACGGTGCTGTTTGTGGCACTTGGTATGACTGTGGTGGAGGCACTACGTAGAAAAGAAAATAGGAAGGATAACGCTCTTGACACACATGGTGCCTCGGTCTGGCGGTATCTCATCCTATGATGTAGATAGGAAAGTTCTTCTGCTCATGCTTCTTCACTTAATGATATGTGTATATAGGGCTCATCCGTCTTCCCAACTGTCTTTCCGTTGTTTCCTTTCTCGTGTAGATCATAATCGAAAGCTACATTTGTAAAGCTTTTTATTATCTAGCCGTTGTATGTGTTCATTCCAGCTGCTACCGTGTGTGTTTTTTCTTCTTCTGCCCTTTCTCACCCTCTAGTTCTTACCGGATGCTCATATGCTTTCACTTAATTAGAGTTAGTCTGAGATTAATTTGGGAAAGTAACACGCAGTTTACGGTCTTTGTTCGACTGTAATCTAGCCAACATCTGTATGCCTCGATATGATGATTGAGTTTGCCACTAAAATAACCTCATATTACGCGCAAACAACTCCTATATTTGCGAGCAGATATGCATGAGGTACGAGCATTAGAGGCATGTTTCAGGAACATACGGTCTTGCTGTTAGCTAGAAAACTTCTTTGTGTTGGATATCGCCTTGTAGTGTAGACTTTCATGCTTTCCTCTAATTTGTACTGCTAAGAAAAAAACAATGGCCGCTATTAGTAAATTCTTGTGGCCTGTGGACCACAGTCATAAGAAATGATTAAATCTGGGTAATGGAAAGAGATACAAAAACACAGGATGGATTTCAGAGAGATATCTGATATAGTACTCTGTACAAAATATGTCACTCAAAATCACTGTCTGATTCCCATTTAAATTATTTGCTGCATAAGAGTGCTCAAGTATTCTGTTATAAATACGTCTGTAATCAACCCACTACTGCATATGAATTCAGTGCGGTAAATTTTACCTCTACCTCACAGAGCAAAGCGACATGAATGGAACCTTAGGGCGCTTGTGCCCAATATATGGAAGGTAGAAGATGGATTGGAAATCCGCTTATGAGCCTAAAGGCGCTCGTGAATGCTCGGTGCTCTGGATTAATACTTCACCCTTCCACGTGGGTGCCGACTGCTCTGATTAAACGGGCGGACGGAGTCTGTTGTCGGCGGCAATAACCACGATTCAACAGCCGGGTAGACGTCACTGGCAGAGATTACTGAATTTCCCAGGGGCGTTAACCTTGGACTACTGTTCGCAAAGGACGAACTTCACTGAGAATTATGACGTCATTTGCCGAAGGAACGTGACATAGCCAAAAGCTTTGACAGCCGCCGATTAACTGTCCACAGTGAGCTAAAATATTTATTATCCGTCACGTATGGATTAAAACGATTTGTCGTATTTCAAGAGAAGGAATCATTAGGATTCTAAGTAAAAATTTATCGGATTTTGGGTTGAGTACGTATACTAAAATCTCTTATACCTATAGAATATGTCACTAAAATTATTAGGCGGCAGTAAGGGTACATTCACAAATTGGCAGGTGAGACGCATTAAGATATTACGCTTATGTTTCGTGTACATGACAACCCTCTCTGATACTAACGACAGCTAACATGTAAATTGATCAATAAGAATTATTTGGAAATCTTATGCTTACCTTTCTAACCATTAGTCATTCCTATAAAACGTGGTGCATCTTTGAAACGAACTTGAATTTCTCTTACACATTTTGCAACAATCACGAAGAGACTCATGAGCTTGCCTTTTTTACGTTTACGCTGTAGAGTCATATATCACCTTCGCCGATAACAGAATTTCCAAAAAAGCAAATACATAGAAGAAACACATAAAAATGCCCAGACAAAAATCAGCATCCAGACGTTAGTGAAACCAAGAATACAAACTGTAGAGAGAGAACGTATCCCCTAAACTCCACAAATTAATTTAATAATATCACAAACAGCACAGATCCCCCATCCTACATTAACAGCCACTGTGCCATAGCAAAGCAGTAATTGACACACACAGTAGTTAAGACATATTAGCTTCCTTTGGACACACACACACACACACACACACAGACACACACACACACACACACACATACACACACACACACACACATTAGTAATAAAATACAACACTCACACACAGAGTAATAGCTGACGACCCCACCCGCACCCAAACAAACAAAAGATGAACGCATCCTCAATAGCAAAACCAAACACACGAACACACGAAATGGCAAGATGATAGTGGTCCTTCACAATACAAAAACGAGAATATGTTTAGAGCTACCGAAAGTGCTATGTGCTAAAACCTAACACATATATGTGGAAGAAAAGAAACGTATAAACTACAAAATAACCCTGAACAACGATAAGATTTACTGCTGTTTATGCTAATAAGTTGAAGCATACCAACTGTCCAATATCCTGGCGATCAAAATTGGAAGATGAATAAAACCATACTGGTAAAGTATCCAGTGAAGAAGCTTCAGCATAAAGCGAGACGCATTTGGTCTTAAGAAGATTTTCATTACAGTTGCCAGAACCGTGCTTGACCTACACAAATTGTAGGGGCGTAAATGTTGCATAACCTTTACATTAGATATTTTTATGTGCCATTTTTAATTATGACGGCTGCAGTATTTCAGTCGGAAGATTTCATATGCTATCTTACTTAAGAACTGACGGAAGCTATTGTATTTACGTTTGCATCATCTTATTTAAAATGCTTAGTTTGGTTGAGAATTCGGCTGGGAGCAGGCACAATGATTCGTTATCCACTAGCTGAAGGCGTGAAAGCTGTTGAGTTTCATCGACAAATTAGTGAATCTTACGGAGAAAACGCTTAGAGTGACGGGACCACTTGAAAACCTGTTAGAGCTTATAGAACTGGCCATACTTCTGTTCATCACGAAGTTCTATATGGCCTATCATCTGTCTTAACTGAAGACGTTGTTTAGGAAGTAGATGAAGTTTGACGAAAACCGACAGATAACGATTTCATCCTTTCCACAAATGAGTCACTTCAGATCTGAGGATTTTTTTATTTTTACAATTCTTGGCAAACGCAGAAACGATTAAACATGTTGGGAATTCTGGTTTATGGCATTAGAATTTAATATTTCATTTATCGTTATGGTAACTGTCTAATGTAGATGAGAACTATGTCGTGAATTAGATAAATCTCTGAGTGTCAATGTAATAATATACTTGTTTTATGAATTGCATTTGTGTTTCCGTAAGATAGAATCGTTTTTTACTTAGGGGACCGCGCACATGAAAAAAATAAAATTTTATTCATTATCAGTATTTACATATGCTCATTTTTCGTCTTACTTTAGTGTATATATATCAGTTCTCTCGACATTGAATAACAAAAAGGAAATTGGCTTCAACAAGTGAAGTTTTTGGAATACATTAAACCTCCGAAGAAATATTTAAATCAGTGCACTTATTATCGGATAAGAAATGCTTGTCACGAAAACGTTGTACTGATTTTTAATTGCTAAGGTTTTCATGAGTCGTTCCTGAAAGTGATACAAGTTAAGTGGATTTCACAGATTATTCATTGTTTCTGTCTGATACGAAATCATTGCAGAGAACTCTACAGCTGACGGACAACTTCCCTTAAACTGTACATGTATCACATTGGAACAACCGAAATAAAATGTTCAAACTTACCTACGTTCTGTATTATAATTTTAAAAACCTACCTGTTACCAACGGTTCGTCTAAAATTGTGAGCCATGTGTCTGTGAGTATTCTAGCGCCATCTGTCACAAAGTGGTGTGTTTCATTCTTTGTAGTTTTTTTCGTTTGATGCTTATTTCGTGAGATATTTGGCCCGGTCACTATCAACGGACCACCCTGTAGATTTCAAAGTCTATTGACACTGGAAATTGTAGTTCTAAATTTTGGATGTCGTAAAACTACCCTGAGAAGGCTTTAACACTAGAAAAGTAGGTGTTAGCTAAGCAGGCAAATAGACAGACTAATTTTAACTAACTGGTCACCACTCAAATATATTTCCAAAGCAGCGCAAAATTAAAAGTATTTACATTTCTATATGAGATTAATACATGGGAAAGAAACCACTGTAGGGCTGAAGCCAATGAAATTGATGTCGCATATGTCTGCAATGGAAAGAAAGTGTGAGTTAATTTCCACATTTACACATACAAATTATTGACCCCAAATTTTTTAAGAATATGCCTCAATGGCCTAATTCAGTGTCTCTTAAGAGAAAGGGTAGGCCCAATAATTTTGTGTCTCCAGGCGTTATGACTGCAGAAAATATAGGTGTTAGCTGAGCAGGCAAGACAGATTTTCTAAGCCTACGCACAAAAAATGACGTAGACCTACAATACTGAAAACCATGTACATAACAGCTGTTTACAGTTACAAGGCTCGCTAAAAGCTTTATGAAATGTGTTTGCCAGATGTTATTGCTTCTAAAAACCACATTAGCAGCGTGAAAAGAGCGATATTCGCATTGTTACATACGTGAGTATTGGAGCTTTGCAGCTGCATTTCCGCAAACTGAAGTTCGTGAAAATAAAATCGAGGAGCCAATTATACCACCATGAACATATGCAGAGCACAATTGACGAACGAAGAAAGGAGGAAAAGAATAAGGGGTATTTTACAACCGAGAATATTGCTTAAAGAACAGAAGAACACGTGACCGGCTGCAGCTTGTAAACTCAGGACCAAAGATGGTAACATTGAAATTTCTAATGACACCGCCAGAGTAGATATCTCAGAAACGACTTACCATAATATACTTCGAGGAGTCTGACACTTTTCGAACAAAAAGGAAATATTGCCGCACCTAAAACGCCTCTAAGTCATTATACGCATATTTATCGAAATATAAACAAAACAACTACGTAAATCAGATTTCGTATGCCTTGCAGACACAGTCGTCATAATATGCTTATCACATAATTGAAGACTTTGATAATTATTCTCCACTGATATAAATGCTTAACAAAAGCTAAA
Organism: Schistocerca gregaria; assembly: GCF_023897955.1. Taxonomy (NCBI): domain Eukaryota; kingdom Metazoa; phylum Arthropoda; class Insecta; order Orthoptera; family Acrididae; genus Schistocerca; species Schistocerca gregaria. The sequence goes on along the minus strand of NC_064926.1, from coordinate 171,569,920 downwards.
ACACGTATTAAAGTAATACTATTCATTATAGCGTGTGGTTATGTAAACGTAGATGCTGAAGTCATCTTGTTCTAAGAATAATAGTGAATCGCAACCGAAAAAGACATTAGAGATTCTTCTAGCCCATGATGCTGTCTTATCTAGAATATACGCTTAATATTAAGCCCTGATCCTCATGGTCCGTGTTTGGAGTTCAAATATGCAAAGCTCAAACAAAGTGACTCTAAATGTTACTACTTATGGTATCTCAGCATTGCAGTGTATCAGCTTGACAGTGTCCGTTTGCAGAGACGAAGATGTATACGTCGAAATGCTAGAAAAATAATGTGATTACGATACCAGTAATCGCCAAAGTGAACTGTTTTCCATAACAGAGTAGTTGGAAAGAAAGATACAAGTCGTAAAGTACATTCCTAAACAACCTTGCACCTGGAGCAAAGACACGATCCATTCGATGGAGGTTACAACGGTGTAAAACCGCGTTCATTCATGTTCTCGATCACTTTAAAAAATCTGTAAGGTGGTAACCAATAATGCTGCACGCACTTATGCTTGTGATTTAGCATACGTAATACATCAGCTCAAATTTTATTATAGTACAGTATAACCATACGTGTCGCTGTATATGCGGTATGTCACCTCCATCCAAACACTATACTCCATATGGAAAAAATATATATAATTGCCGAAGTAAGCTGGTGCCGTAAATGTAGACTAACAGTGTAGGGAGTAGCTACGTGAGGTATAATAAGTGCGCTGTGAGTAAATAAATGGCATCATAGCATATCATGCAAAAAATGGCAGGTAATAATAAGGTAACGGGATGACTTGACGGTATTTACCGCGGTCTGTGTGGTAGAGCACCAAGTAGCGACGGACAGGCTGGTGGAGAACAACGCTTGCACCGTTTTAATATAGCACTTCTATTGGAGTCAGAGTTGGTTATTATTGCCGTATGCCGATACAATATAGTTAATGATACAACGGGACGCCAGTAGAGGGGATTCCTACCTAATGATAACAGAACTGACGGATGCAAGCATACAAGTATGGGAAACACATTTTTGGATAGGATGATCGAATACAATGAACGACAGAAATGCTTTCTCTTTCGTCTCTCTTCTCTGTCTCTCTTTTTCTTCCTCTCTCTCTCTCTCTCTCTGTCTCTCTCTCTGACACACACACGCACACACACACACACACACACACACACACACACACACACACACACACACACCTTAATACCTCTGTTAATTTGAGCGATAGTCCAGATATTCCGATATTACTGTGGCATATCTAGTACCGCGGAAAACGATTTTCCTTTCTTTTTTTTGCATCAGGTATGACGAAGACTTAGTGGTTATCCGCTGGTAACGGTCCCCCGAGAGAAGGGTCTAAGATGGTACCTCTTAGAACGATATAATCATTTTTTTACGATAAACATTTATAATTTTATAATATAGGAAAACAAAGTAAGATAAGGGATTAATATGTAACCAAAAGCAAACCGTCTCTCTTCTTTACGGGATGGGTCAAGATAAGAGGGGATTCTCGATTTGGCTATATATGGGTCTCGCACAGGTTTTTTCTTTTATTCCTTTTCTTTTATTACTCTATTTTATTTTATTTCTTTTTAATGAAAAATTTTTTTCATGTAAATCTTTTTGTAGATACCGTTAAATTTCAAGCAGTTGCTGTTATTGTACATTTTCTGGCTTGCTGGTGATCCACTGCCTCATATGGATGTTTCTCTGGCTCTTGTGTCCACAGATAAAAAAATATTCCTGTTCTATAATAAGGTTACCATGATGACACTATGAATTCATTGTTGTACAGTTGGTAACAGTCAGCTCTGAGTATATACAGAATCGTTACAACACTGTGTTCTAGGTGTTGCTGGCTAGTTTTTCATAATATTATGAACAATTTACTATCGTAAGCTTCCCTACAGAGAACCTCAACTCTGGATTCTCATTGGTGATATATAACTCTCTAAATCAGAATACAGGACGTCAAGCTACGAAACAAGAGAAGATGGTATCAGAAAGCTTTTCTCTCTTGTTGATCCAGAGGAGGATGAAGCTACAGACTTGAATGAAGAAGATTCTACAGACGACTGGATTCCAATTGAGGAAGCTGCTGCTGCTTCAGATAATGAAGATACTATTGATACTTACAGTGATATTGAAGTTTCAAAAGAGTCAAGTAATAATAATGGCGATGAAGATGACAAAGCTGACGAAAACAGTGAATCGACTATCAGGCTTCTACGTGGTTAAGCATAGAACAGAACGGCATTAGTAACCGTTTACGAAAAGAAAGTTCCTGAAGCATAATATTTTGCGGGAAGGGGATGATCCATCACATGCAACAAAGATTTTCTGTATGAAAGACACCTTCAAGAGTATATCTACAGCTGAAATGTGTGATATTATAGTACATGTAACCACGTGGAAGGCGAATCAGGTATTCAATTGTAACATCAGTTCCGGAGGAGCAAGGAAGGTATGGAAGCCATTTCCAACTGATGAATGTGATACGCATCACAGTATACTGTTTACAGCTGAACTAAGATTCTCTAACTGTGAATACACACAGGAAATGTGGAGAACAAATGCTTTCTTACTGTATCGTGCAGGCTTATCGCTCAACAGGTTTTGACATACAAGCCGATCTATAGGATGTGACAATGCGAACACCAGGTCTGAGCATTTGAAAAACGACAAAGAGGAATTAAGATCTTCGAAAAAATTTTGTATCTACTGATTCCGTCACTGTTGATGAGGAGCTTTTTTCTCACAAAGTAAAAACAATATTTACGCAGTACACGTCCTCAAAGCGTGCCATATACTGCGCGAAAGATTGGTGAATTTGTGATTCTCGAAATTTTAGTCCAATAACTGATCAAATTTATATAGTTAAGTAAATCTGCTTCTGGAAGAGAAACTAATCAAGGCGAGTGAGTAGTAGAAAGATCGATGTTACAATTTAAAAGGCCCCGCCGGAATTGTAGTCAGTGTCAGTTTTTCTCACAACTCTGCCATTAGGAAGGCCGTTGATGACTTGTGATTTGTCCATAGTTGGTACAAAGAAAAGGCAATACACCCCTAGAAAAGCTACCTTTCTCTTCGCTCCAAGAACTGCCGTGTATAGAATATAACTTTTCTGTGTGTTTATACGTCCGAAACAAGAACAAAGCAGTTACAGTGTTATTCACAGTATATTATGATAAATCCACTGAAGGCCTTCTTTCACAGATAGAAGTTATACGTTATTTTTACAGCACAAAGGGGGGATTTGTGTTCTCATAAGGGCGTAAAAAGTGGAACACAGAGATGGCCTCTATGTTAGTATACAACATTTTGCATATTGCGTGTATAGCGGCATAAATTATTCACAGAGAAGACAAACCTCAAACAAATAATGTGAGTCAGAAACACAGAATCTACTGAATTTGGAAAAATGTTCTGCAGTGCCTTCCATTCTCTCCAGATCATCCAATTCTAATTTCCTGGGATAATTTTTCTTGAGACCGTTTATTGAGTACATCATACGAGGACATCTGATTCATTTTCCTAAACGAGTGGAATCTCAGAAAGAACCACAAACTTATGTACGGCGAAAAATCGTTGGTGACTGCTTTGTAAATCTGATAAATTGGCAGTGATGGTTAGAAATGTTACCCATGTAACCCAATGTGGCCACAAGGACTAGAGGCCATCACCCCAATACAACCCGGCAAGACGGCTGAACAATCTCGGTATTCCCACCGTAGATTGGGATGTGATGCAACATGTATTCGTATGCAGTTGTGGTACAAATAGATTAAACAATGCGCGAAAACAATATATGGAACACTCAAGACCAGGGTAACATTTATTTCACTACACCTCCAACAATGTGGATTTTGACGTTATGCGCAGTATCCCGTCAGCACGATCGGTAATCAATTTTGTGACAAGGATGAATAATAATGTTACTGTTCTTCGTTTCACTCGTAGCAATTTCAGCTGTCCTCTTAGATGCATGCGTAACCACACACGCGGAAATTGCTGAATATTCGTAAACATTGACCAAAAAAATTGTGGATTACAAGGAATTCAAAATGTATTGCAGTTTGTTTCATGAGCAGCATTTAAAGCTGTGCTCTTGGGTTCCCACCTAAACACACACACGAAAATAACTGCATAGTCGTAAAGAATATGCGAAATATTTGTAAAAAGGAAGAATATGTTATTGCTCATCGATTCACTCAAGCAATTAAAGCTGTCCTCTTAGATTCCTACTCAGGTACACTCTCGGAAATTTCCACGTGTTTGAGAATAAAGAGCCAAATTTTTGTGAGAAGGAAAAATATGAATTTTATTTGTGCTCGTCTTTGCTTTTAGGTTCTGACTAATTACACACTAGGAAATCGCTAACCATTTAACTCATCCTTCCTTATCTAATCAGACAGAAATGTAAATAACATCGAATATTGCAGAACATACTTGTATTACATGGACAAGAAGTCTCAGAATGTCTTAACAACACTGACATGAAAAGGAAAGTATTTGCTTCTGATGAGATGTGAACCTCTATCATTCGACTCCAGGAACCAATACGGTATTCATTATGCGAGTTCTTATTCATGTGGTGTTTGTCTCTCGATCTGGTTGTCACTGTATATCTTGAAGTCTTGTATCATTATTGTTCACTGACATTTAATGGTAACGGTGACGCGTTTGTGATAAAAGTTCGATGTTCCATTACCTTAAAACGGCATATTGCGAATAACAATAGAAGCGTGTTTTATTCTTTATTTGTAAATTATTGACGATAACAATTGACTCTTGTTAAAGCACTCAGATGTGAACACAGTAACCTTCGATGAATCATTATGTCACATTTATTTATAGCAATAATTATAGTAAATCAATCCAAGAGGTGTTTTTATAAATCTCGGATCCGCGTGCACGAATTCTTCAGAGAGGGCCTTATCGAAAGGTAAAAAGTCGATAGCAATTCCTGCGATCTTCGATATTCGCGCTCGACGACCATACGACGTCACGTATGCGGAAAGTGTTATGGGCAAAACCATTTGTGAAACTGTAGGCAAGCGTGCAGGCTGACGTAATATCTTTTCTGTTCCCACAATAGTACACGTAACCTGTTGTGAGCATTTGCCTTTATTGATGGTAATGGTATTTGTCAGCTTTTCCGTCTTCTTACTAGAGACCTTCAGCACTTTTATTGGCATGTATATATCTTTCAAGGATCAGCAGAACGGTTCATGATATGTAAGCCGTACATCTGTTTTATTCCACAGTCCTGGATGCTTTTGCTTTGATTAAATTTGTCGCTCCGCCCGTATTTCTTTTCTATAACGTTACATAAAACTGTCTGTCGTGCTAACATTCTCGAATCCATCATGTGCTGACACGAAGGAATGAAGTGATCAGAAGGATTATATTAATTTCAAAGGCCCATACTGTTAAGAAAAAATTTTAGCACAGAATATTTTAGTATTAACTGTATGTTCGTTCAGAAAGCAAGTGAAGTTTCGACATTTGGGAATACGTCCACATTGTTCGATCTTGTATACTGGCGATCCTGTTCCAGTATTTTAAATGGTTTCCATCTGCTCTCACCACTACTCTGTCTGATGTAAGTGAACTTCGTCAGCAACAGTCAGCTTACTGTGTTAGTCTTCTAGATTTAGAAAAATGTGCCAAGTCACCTGGAACCCAGGTATGGAGCGTAAGGCGCACGTTCCGGAACTTTTCCACCTGGCCTGCAGTGGCCAACGCGTTCCACGTGTACAGTGACGATGGCCGTTGTCCTGCAAAAATAAATTTCGATGACAGCGCTGCCACAGTTTGTTTAGAATAACCTGACGGCAATTTTTCGTACAGTTTAACAGTAAACAGCTGCGTCTACAATGTGTTCTTGTCCTTAAAATTCGTTAGAAAGTCGTCTTTTTGGGTCCGCAGATTAGGGAGGGGTATCCTTTGAAGTCGATTTTGCTGTAGTAAGAGTTTTTGCAGTGTAATTTCACTGATTGTCATTTATTATTGGATGTATCTCAACTACACACGTTCATCACCTACGGATTCGTCATCTTTTGCCCCTGTCACATGTGCATCCGTTAATGGTAATAGAACTATGCTTGACTATTGTTAAGTCTCTTATAATCGCAACAATGCACCCGTTGACGTCTAGGTAAGCTCATTACCTAGACTGATATCCTAACCGTCAATTGAATTAATTTGATAAATTTCCACTACAATTTCTTCACTCCTATTTAGCTTCATCATTTAATGGTAGAGGAGACTTCCATCAAATAACTATCCAAACACTTTCATCTCTGACAAAGTACAATGTCTTCGGCAAACCTTAAAATTCTTATTCCTTCTTTCTGGCCAACAATTCCATTGAAAATTCAACCTTGGTTTCGTTTTCTGCTTGCTGAATATTCAGACTGAATAACTACTACGACCTTTCGGCCTCATTTCTCGATCACTGCTTACCCTTCACGTTCTTCGACTCTTAAAACTGCTCTCTGGCTTCTAAAAAAGTTGCAGACGACTTTCATTCTTGTGTTTTATCCGTGTTAGATTGAGAGTTTCAAATAGTGTATTCCAGTCAACATGATTAAAGCCTTCCTCATTTCGACAAACGTTTCGAACGTAAGTTTGACTTTCTTCTGTCTAGCTTCCAAGAAATGTTGCAGCGTCAGGTATGTTTTCATTTCTCAGGAACCCAGACTTGTATTCCATGAGATCTGCCTGTACCACTCTTTCAAATGTTTTTTTAAAAATCATATCTTCTTTGCATCCACAGTGTAGAACAACGGTGATTTTATAACAGTGACACCTATTACACTAAATTCCTTGGAAGTGATATTATTACTTTCTTCTTGATGTCTGTCTCACGATACTTGCGCACCATATGGAGAAGGTGCCTCGTGTTAGGTTCTCCAAAGTATCTCAATATTTACATGGAAGTGACGTCTCCTTTATCTACCTTAAATCAGCTTAGGTCTCACAGTGCTATGTCAGATTCTTCTCGCAGTATCATAACTGCCGTCCCATCTTTAGCCGCTCCCTCTTTCGTTTCTACACAATTATCTTTCAGTTTTCAAGATTCTCTTCTTTGGTTGGTTCGTACCAACAAGTGCTTCTCTTTTCTCCATAGCTCTCTTTAATTTTCAAGTAGGTAACGTCTATCTTGGTCATAGTCATGCATGCTTATACACCCTTGTACAACTGCTCTAGCCAACCATTCTTTGCCACGGTGCAACATCTGTCAGTCTAACTTTTTAGAAGTCTGTAAGTCTTTTTTTCCTGCTTTATTTTATGAGTTTTTATGCTTTCTGCTGTCGTTAGTTATACTAAACATCACGCGCGTTATCGAAGGATTTCAACACTCTCCTTTAATTTTCCCCATGTGATCCTCAGGTGAATTCACTATATCTTCTCTAAAAGCTACCATTTCGTCTAATTTACATTACGTACACACGTTTCATTCAGTTTCTGTTTAGAGTTGCTTGATCACTCCTTTTATACTCTAAATAAACTGTTATCTCAAATTTCGCAGAATACATCTCCTTATTATCCCACCTTCCTTCCACTTCTTCAGTTTTAAAAACTGTGTCAGTGTTCACATCTGGCACTTAAAATTTTTTGCAGCTGCGAATTCAGTATGTTACCACAATGTCATCTGTCTTAAATCTTTCTATAACTCCTCATCTATTCCACGCTTACAACGCTCTTCCATGAATCTTACTCAAACCAAGTGTTAATAATTATTACAATATAATCCGTGCAAAATCCTACTTGGGCTTCTATTTTCCCTTATGGCATGCGTCCCGTGCTTTATTTCTATCTCCTCCTTTCCCTACTCTCGAATTCCAGTCCACTACCACATTTAACTTCTACCTCCGTTAACACTCTGAATAATTCCACTCATCTCATCATGTATTCTGTAAATCTCTTGATCATTTGCGATATGTGCAAGATATCTTGATTCCTACATTTTATTAGGTATTGTCTTATGACTGAAACAGTGTTGCTTTCTGTGTTCCATAACAACGGCTTCAACCCCATTATTACTTTTTGATGAAGACGAAGATGAGCTGTACTCCATAAAATAATATAAGCGTCAATCTTCGGAGAAGAATACTTGGACTTATAGAGAAACAAAGTCCTTGGTTTGGATTTGTAGTTTGTATCGATACTTGGTACATCATTAACTTTTTGTTTTTTGTTATTTTTAGGTCATCAGTCTCCTGACTGGTTTAATACGGCCCGCCACTAATTCCACTCCTGTGCTAACCTCTTCATCTCAGAGTAGCATCATTAGTTCCACAGTACATCTACATCTAAATCTACATCTACATCCATACCTCGCAAGCCACCTGACGGTGTGTGGCGGAGGGTACCCTGAGTACATTATCTGTCTAGGTTATCTTGTTGACAATTATGCTTATTCGGTTATTCGGCAAGTTAATAATGATGATAAAAACGTAAAGGTTCGTATGAGCCGCTACGGCTCGCTATTAAAATTGTTTGTATTTTGAAACCACCCATATTCTCAGTACTCGCCGCGATCTCAAAATCGAGATCGGATTGGAGTCTCCGGTCGCAGCATACCTTTGGCGAGTTGACTTCCAGCGCGCGGCGAGGCGGACAGAACCAGGAAGAAGGGGGGCGGTGGGGGGGGGGGGGGAGGGGTGCAATGACTTACCTCTGGACTGTGCGTGAGGAGCGACGTCGGTGTCGGAGGACAAGGCCGCTTGCTCAATGGGCTCCGCGGAATCAGTCAGTTGGGGATGGAACGCCGAGGGCTCAAAGATCCTAGTGTGCAGCGCCGGTTTTGTCCCGATAGCGGTCGTCGATTGGTTATTCAAAGACTGAGAAGTGATCTCTTGGTTCTGCTCTTGGATTCCGACGAAGAATTACTTCAAGTTTGGTGTACGAGGTGGACATAAGAATTTTAAAAAGAAGCACGTTGGTGGAGTGTATATAAGACTTGAGAGTGGTGTAACCTTTGCTTCGGTACCGCAGTCTCTCGGTAGAGGGGAGCGTTGATACCGGCATTGTCATCTATTTAGCTGCTTTAAAGGAAATCAATGTTTCAGGTCGAAGGTTGATTCACTTCAGGAACCGAATCATTGCTTGTCTTGTTAAGAAACCTAAATCGGCGCCCAGTGTGTTAAACTCTATTATCTACAGTTATAACGAGTAATTTGACATTCTGGTAGTGCACACGAGTGAACTTTCGACGTGCTGTTAAATGTTTGTGGTAATGGAAAGATTCACTATGTGACTTTTCAGTAGGACGCTTATGAATCGTGTTAATTGCAGTTCACTTCTAATGGTATTTTACAGGTACAGTTCTACTTGTTGTGGCAAAATCGCCCATAGTGTCCTCCTAATTTAGCTTGGGACACCATTCTGTGGTTTGGTGTAGCCCTCCCAAGAGTTTAAAGTTCCAGATAGTTTCTTTCTGCTATTGCTGAGATTGCCTTGCAACAGTTGTTGATTTGTCTCTTGTCTATCCCACCGTACTTCTTGTTGGTGCGGTGCGGTATAGTGGCCCGTTTTAAGATTTGCGAGTCGTATCCACATCGATGTATAATCCCAGTATGCAATTTGAGTGGGTTGGTTGCGCCCTGTTAACGCTTTGTACATTGTGGAAAACCTTTCCCGTGCCGCATGTGATACTGAAGGAGAACACGGAGCACAAGAGCGCATGGCCACGACGAAATCCAAAGATATGTATTGTACATTTTTTAACGAATGTCATCACTGAGATTAGAAGTTGACTTGTGTGTTTTTTATTTATTTTGAAAGGAAATGATTACATACCCGGTTAATTAAAACATCTATGCTTAATTATTTGTTATAATTTGTTGGATGTAGTATGCATCACATGTAGGGAGCTTATGGGTTAAAATGTTTAAAAGGAAGAAAAAAATTCCGTGATACGTTGCGCATCGTAGAGGCTACGGGGTTTGAGTGTTCGAATCAGCTTATATTTCTTGCATTTAAATTGTTATAATTGCAAATTTTTTTACCTATGTTTTATTACCTTTAGAGATCACAAGTGATATCTACGAAAATTTAGGTATTGGCATGTGGCGTTAGAATCTTTTTTTTAACCGTGCAGTATGCAATTTGTATTTATCCCTTGTTTGAAAAGAGATTTTAAGTTTCAAGCGTTGTAAATTCATTCTGAGAGCTGTTCTTTGATCTGTTATAATAATGCTTCACCAACATTCATTAACAAACTGTGTTGAGGATTTTGTTCATGATAACGAATGTTCACCTACGTTTTTAAAATGAAGTTGAAAGAGTTGTAAAATTTTAAAGATAAAAAGAAAGTCTTTTTTGAGAAATGGTGAGTGACCGTACTCCCCACAACTTGCACGTATTCAAAGCATTGACCTTCGGGCGTTATTTGATGTTTTCCCAGGTATCTATCTGAGCTAATGCCTGAGAGGCCATGTTAACATACACTAGCATGCGAATTTCTAGATCGCATAATTTCACTACGGGAAGCGATCGGTATAAACTCAGTGATACTGTCGCCTCTGTATGTAGTTAAACGTGAGGACAAGTAGTGTGAAAAATACAAATTACACTATATTTAATACTTTTCAACTCCCATAGAAGGGTATTGACAACTGTAATGAAATCAGTCACATGATTACCAGTTTCATTGCAAGTTACAGAACACATTTTATCACTAGAATCCCCACACGTCTGCTACTAATAAAGACATTACTTCGTACGTAATTTTGTGTGGATCATTTTGGCCAAAATTAACCTAAGATAGAGGGTCAAATAAACTGAATTTATAAAGCTAAGAAATCATAATTTATCATTACGTAGTACCTAACGTGAATCAGTTGGTCATTGATGGCAACCTGTTATCCTATGAATTAAAGATCCCGAAATAAGCGCGGGTAAGCATGCAAAATGAGCAGGAAAAGGTGGCTCAACATGGAAGTATTATTGTAGACACAGCTCTAGCTGGCGCTAGGGTTAATACAACGTGGGTCTAAGTAGCTCTGCCTCCCATCTACTACGACCCATGGATTATTCGTCTATAGGGTGGTTTGAGTGGTTATGGATTGCCGTACCCTAGGTGCAACCATACAGAAATGGGATATATAAGAGGCCATACAAACTAGTGATTCTTCCAGAGGGGCAGCAGCCTTTTCAATAGTTGCAGGGGCAACAATGGGAATGATTGATGATCTGGCATTGTAAAACCGAAATGGCCTTGCAGTGCTGATGCTCTGAATTGCTGAAACCAAGGGGAAACAACAGACATAATTTACAGTTCTACTTTATGGTTGAAAGATGATGGCTTTATCTTGGATAAAATATTCCTGAGGTAAAACAGATTCCCATTCGGATATCCGAGAGGGACCTACTCAGGAGGATGTGGTCACCAGGAGAAAAGAAACTGGCATTACACAGATCGGTGCGTGAAATCTTAGATCCATTAATCGAGTAGATAGGTCAAAAATGTAACAAGTGAAATGGGTAGATTGAAGTTCGTATAATGGGAATTAGTGTAGTTCAGTGGCACGTGAAACAGGACTTCAGGTCAGGTGGATAAAGGGTTATAGATATAAAATGAAACTGGGGTATTCAGGGAGTTTGTTTAGTAACGAATAGGAAAATAGGAATGCAGGTAAGCTACTATGAAGAGGATAATGAAGGTATTATCGTAGCCAAGACAAACAGAAAGCTAACATCCAGTGCAGCAGTACAAGTTTATACGGCCAGTAGCTCCGCATATGATGATGAGATTGACGAAATATTTGATGAAGTAACAGAAATTACTCAGGGAGTTGAGGAAAACGAAAATTTAATTCTTGTGAGGGACGGGAATTCGAAAGTAGGAAAAGAAAGAGAAGGAAATATTGTAGGTGAATATAGACTGGGGAAAGAAATGAAAGAGGGAGCAAGCTGGTGCACTTTTTTCGGATCGTAATTTAATTATCATTGACGCTTAATTTAAGAATCGTGATAGAAGGGTGTATGCGTGGAAGGAAGCTGGAGACACCGTAAGGTTTCAGATTGATAACGTATTAGTAAGACAGAGATTTCCGGACAATATTTTAAATTTTGAGACGTTTCCAGAGGAAGATGCGGACTCTAATCATGTCTTATAGTTAGTGAACTGTAGATTAAAACTACAGAATTAGCAGGCATGTTAGAAATTATGGAGATGGGATCTTTATAGACTGAGAGAACTAGAGGTTGTTGGGAGTTTCAAAGGGAGCATTAGATAACGTTTGACTGGAACAAGAGAAAGGTATACAGTAGATGACGAATGAGTGGCTTTGAGAGATCAAACACTGAAGACAGCAACGGACTAATTAGGTAAAGAGAAAAGGTCTCGGAGAAACCGTTGGACCACACAGGAAATACTGTATATAATTGGTGAAAGGAGAAAATTTAAAAATGCTGCAAATGAAACAGGTGAAAGGGAATTCAAACATTTGAAACATGAAAGCAACTGGAAGTGCAACATGGCTAAGAAGGAAAGGCTAGAGGAGAAATGTAAGAATTTGGAAATATATGCCACTAGGGGAAGACGGTTACATACTACACCGGAAGATTAAAGAGGCCTTTGCGAAAAGAGATGCAGCTGTATAGATATCACGAGGTCAGTTGGATAACCAGTCCTAAGCGAAGAAGGGAAAGCTGATAGGTGGAACGAGTATGTAGAGAATCTACAAAATGGAGATGAACTTGAAGGCATTATTATAGAAAGGGAAGTGGTCGTAGGTGCAAATGCGGTGGAAGATATGATACTGGGAGGAGGATTTGACAGAGCACTGAAAGCTCTGAGTCGAATCAAGGTCCAGGGAGTAGACGACATTCCGTGAGAACTACTGATAGCCTTGGGAGAGGCAGGCACGACAAAACCCTTCCATCTAGAGTGCATGATTACGTGAAGTACCGCGAGAAGTCATGAAGAACGTAACAAAACAAATTTCAATGAAATTAGTTGCCGACTAGAGTGAAAATTACCGACCTATCAGTTTAATAAGCCATGGTTACAAATACTAACAAGAATTCAGTACAGAAGAATGTAAAACTGGCATAAGCCGAACTGAGGAAAGAAGTCTGCGTTCCAAAGAAATGAAGGAACTCGCGAGGCAGTACTAACCCAACGACTCATCTTAGAAGATTGCTTCAGGAAAAGCAAACATACATTTATGATACTTATAAACTTACATAAAGCTTTTGAAAATTTTGACTGACTATCATTGAAGTTATGAAGGCTGCAGGGGAAAAATACTGGGAACGAAACCAAACGGCCATTGTAGGAGTTGAGTGAAATGAGAAGGAAACAGTGGCTGAGAAGGGGCGGGAAGAGGAATGTAGCATATCGGCGATGTTATTCAATCTGCACATTGAGCAATCAGTAAAGGAGAGCAAAGAAACTCTTGGAGTACAAACTAAAGTTCAAGGAGAAGAAATACAGCTTATCCGTTCGCCGAGGACATTGTAACTCTGTCATAGATAGCAACGTACCTGAAACAGCAGTTGAACCGAAATGACAGCGTTTTGACAGGTGGGTATAAATGGACGTCAACAAAAGCAAGACCAGGATAATGAATGCATTAGATATAAATCAAGTGACGCTAAGGGAATTACATTAGCAAACTAGGCTAGTAGTCTAATTTTGCTATTTAGACAAGAAAATAACTGTCGACGGGCGAAAAAGACAGGAAAAAAATTGATGACTGACAATGGCAAGAAAAGCATTTCCGAAGAAGGGTTTAAGTGTTAGGAACCCTCTTCTGAATGTATTTATCTAGAATGCCGCCATGTATGGAAATGAAACATGCACGGTAAACAGTTTAGACAAAAGACAAAAAAGCTTTCTAAACGTGGTGGTACTGATAAGACGGGGAGATGGTAGATCGGGTAACTAATGTGAAGGACGGAATGAAATTGGGAGGACAATAGATTTGATGCACAACTTGACCGAAAAAAGGGATCGGTTGATAAGACACAGTTTGAGACATCAATGGATCACCAGTTTAGTACTGGAGGAAAGTGGGGCGAGGGAGGGGGCGGAAGGGGCGGAGGGATCGTAGAGAGAGATACAGAGACTAATACAGTAATTAGCTTAGAAGGATTCACGTTCCATTAGTTATCCGAAGATGAAGAGGCCAGCAAAGATTAGAAAGGCATGTAAAGCTGCATCAAACCAGTCTTCAAACTGAAGATCACATCAACAACATAGGTATACGAGAGTGCTTCTTGGTAGTGTTAGTTCTTCATAATGTCAGTTCAGAAGCGATATCGTAAACATAATTTTCGAATCTTTTTCCTCCTCAGTTTCTAAGTCAGAGATGTTATAAGTTGCTCACCCAATATACCATACAACTGTCACAATTCCGTAACTGAAATTTGTGATCTGATAAGTCTAACATTTAGAGCTCGCAACAATAAATATTTCGCTAACACCTTGTACATTTTTTATCTCTGCCTCGTGATGACTGGGTGTTGTGTGATGTCCTTAGGTTAGTTTGGTTTAAGTAGTTTTATGTTCTAGGGGACTGAAGGCCATAGATGTTCAGTCCCATAGTGCTCAGAGAGAGAGCCTTGTACATTTGTCCCACACAATTGTGAAATAAACACATTTCTAAGTAAGTTGTCATATCCTGGACATTTGGTCCTGGTTGTCCTGGAGTGGAGGGGGGGGGGGGGGGGGGGAGGGGGCGGTAGATCAAGAGAATTAGCAATCAAATCCCAAACAATCCCAAAATACGTCCAGTAAGAGGCAAATGGAAGTTTGAGGTCTCACACATACCCAAAATATAAACATCTTACGTATTATCAGGTCAAAGTGATCTTCAATGCGTGTGTTCAAAATATCTCAAATTTGTGTAAAACGTTGCATTAAAATTTAAAAACTGTAGTACGATAACCAGTTGTCTGCTAGACGAATGTGTTCTGCATAAAACATTTTTAGATACACTTGCCATCTACACAAGTGCACCATAAATTGGAGATTAACTTGGGCCTGAACGGAGTTTCGAAACCACACTGGGAATTTTATTTATGCTCACTGGAACAAACTGTCACTGGAGGTTTCATATAGTTCACGTGTATTAAACTGCGAAATAGCTGTGATTGTCCATGCACCGTCACCTGTAAAAGTGACAATGGTTTATGAACGTAATGCGATGTGCAGGGACATGGTGCCAGAGAAGTTGAGCTTCGTCTACGACAGTCGCCAACCTACGGCGATCAAGTAGCACGGCGACGTTTCGTGTTACGCATCTCAATGAGAAATAAACGTAACGACCATTTATATATGAACGTTCGCATAAAATGTTTTCATGCAGTCTTGTTTCTCCTTTGCTGTAATTTACGCCATAGCTGCAGATTAACTGCGCGCACGTCGAATGTATGGCTGGAAGTTAGCAGCCTTTGGGGCCGATGTGTTTAACATCCTTCTCCTCACTTCTTCTTCCATGTGAAGCTTAAGACATTTTATCCTTCCCTGTCCCGCATCCTTGTCAAAAGGTAGGCAAACGTTCAACGTATCTTGGATTACACACACATCAAAAAACGTTTTGCATTACCTCGGTACCCAGAATTCCTGAAGATATACGTTGACTGAAATTATTGTAACACAAACACAGTCCCTTTGACTGTTCAGATATGTTACTAAACCCACCCAAAGGTGGAAACAACCATGCATGGGTAGGGTCTATTAGATGGAGGGGCTCCGATAGCCGATCAGCTCCAGTCATTCCACCAGGAAGAAGCAACACGGCACATATTTTCGGTAGTTGAACCACACCAAAGAGGTCAATACCGCAGTTAGATTGCGTCCGCATTTTTACTTTGTGCCAGGAACGGCTATCTACAAGTGAAGGCGGAGTGAACCAAAGCGATGTTGTTCGGACATGGAGGAGATACCGAAAGACAGGAACTGTCGATGACATGCCTCGCTCAGGCCACCCAAGGGCTATTACTGCAGTGCATGACCGATACCTACGGATTATGGCTCGTAGGAACCATGACACCAACGCCACTATGTTGAATTATTCTTTTCGTGCATCCACAGGACGTCGTGTTACGACTCAAACTGTGCGCAATAGGGTGCATGATGCGCAACTTGACTCCAGACGTCCATGGCGAGGTCCAGCTTTGCAACCATACAACGTGCATCAAGGTGCAGAAGGCCCCAACAACATGCCGAATGAACCACTCAGAATTAGCATCACATTCTTTTCACCTATGAGTTTCGCATATACTTTCAAGCAGACAATCGTCGGAGAAGCGTTTGGAAGCAACCCGGTCACGATGAACGCCTTAGACACATTGTCCAGCGAGTGCAGCAAGGTGGAGGTTCAATGCTGTTTTGGGGCTGCATTAAGTGGGGCCGTCGTACGTCGCTGGTGGTCATGGAAAATGTCGTAACGGCTGTACGATACGTGGCTGCCATCCTCCGACCGACAGTGCAACCATATCGGCAGCTTATTGACGAGACATTTGTCTTCATGGACGACAATTTGCGTGCCCATCTTTTGAATGACTTCCTTAACATCACTCGACTAGAGTGGCCAGCATGTTTACCAGACATGAATACTAAGGAGCATGCCTGGGATAGATTTAAAAGTGCAGTTTATGGACGACGTGACTCACCAACTCAGGGATCTACGCCGAATCGCCGTTGAGTAGTAGGACAATGTGGACCATGAATGGACCTTGATGAACTTGTGGATAGTATTCCACGACCAATATAGGCATGCATCAATGCAAGAGGACTTAGTGTTGTGTGTTAGAGGTACAGCAGTCTGGACCACCTTCTCTGAAGCTTCCGCTGTATGGTGGTACAACATGCAATTCCTGGTTATCATGAGCAACTAAAAGGTAAGGAATGTAGTTCATGTTGATCTTTATTTCAATTTTTGCTCATGTTCCGGAACTGTAGGAACAGAGGTGACGCAGAACTCTTTTTGATGTTTTTATCTATACAGTTGAGAGGACCTCCCAGTGAGACTATTTTTAAATCCCGATGCAAAACAGAGGTGTTATATTTTTCATTCCTTAATGTGTATGTCTGTCTGCGCCAATATAGCTTTCAAACGAAATGTCCGATTTTTGTGCAGTTTGTGTTAATTGGAAGCTAGTTTAATCAGAATTAATCATAGTTATGTTCAATGAATATTGGATCATCCGTTTTAATTTCATAAGTCATACAACGTAAAAAAAAAAATCCGACAGCGCAGTTTCTGGATATGCGTTTTGTAATCCATAAGAGCTACATCAGGTTACGTAGTAGCAGACAGTAGAGCTCCAAAAAGTCTGTGAGAACATAGGTCTACAATGCAGTACTAAACGAAAGGACCAAAAAATATTGCTCCGAAAGTTAAGCCAGCGTATTGCAAAACAGCTCACTGGCAGCCCACTTTCTTACGACTTGATTTAGAATTATCGCAACTGCTTCTTCCTCATGTTACCTAAACTGGCAAATATATAATACAATAAATTCTATGAATATACCTGCAAATTAAAAAAAGAATCACATTCATGATGTAAGCCATTCTCGACTTTAAGTACCTACACTCCTGGAAATTGAAATAAGAACACCGTGAATTCATTGTCCCAGGAAGGGGAAACTTTATTGACACATTCCTGGGGTCAGATACATCACATGATCACACTGACAGAACCACAGGCACATAGACACAGGCAACAGAGCATGCACAATGTCGGCACTAGTACATTGTATATCCACCTTTCGCAGCAATGCAGGCTGCTATTCTTCCATGGAGACGATCGTAGAGATGCTGGATGTAGTCCTGTGGAACGGCTTGCCATGCCATTTCCACCTGGCGCCTCAGTTGGACCAGCGTTCGAGCTGGACGTGCAGACCACGTGAGACGACGCTTCATCCAGTCCCAAACTTGCTCAATGGGGGACAGATCCGGAGATCGTGCTGGCCAGGGTAGTTGACTTACACCTTCTACAGCACGTTGGGTCGCACGGGATACATGCGGACGTGCATTGTCCTGTTGGAACAGCAAGTTCCCTTGCCGGTCTAGGAATGGTAGAAGGATGGGTTCGATGACGGTTTGGATGTACCGTGCACTATTCAGTTTCCCCTCGACGATCACCAGAGGTGTACGTCCAGTGTTGGAGATCGCTCCCCACACCATGATGCCGGGTGTTGGCCCTGTGTGCCTCGGTCGTATGCATTCCTGATTGTGGCGCTCACCTGCACGGCGCCAAACACGTATACGACCATCATTGGCACCAAGGTAGAAGCGACTCTCATCGCTGAAGACGACACGTGTCCAGTCGTCCCTCCATTCACGCCTGTCGCGTCACCACAGGAAGCGGGCTCCACGATGTTGGGGCGTGAGCGGAAGACGGCCTAACGGTGTGCGGGACCGTAGCCCAGCTTCATGGAGACGGTTGCGAATGGTCCTCGCCGATATCCCAGGAGCAACAGTGTCCCTAATTTGCTGGGAAGTGGCGGTGCGGTCCTATATGGCACTGCGTAGGATCCTACGGTCTTGGCGTGCATCCATGCGTCGCTGCGGTCCGGTCGTAGGTCGACGGGCACGTGCACCTTCCGCCGACCACTGGCGACAACATCTATGTACTGTGGAGACCTCACGCCCCACGTGTTGAGCAATTCGGCGGTACGTCCACCCGGCCTCCCGCATGCCCACTATACGCCCTCGCTCAAAGTCCGTCAACTGCACATACGGTTCACGTCCACGCTGTCGCGGCATGCTACCAGTGTTAAAGACTGCGATGGAGCTCCGTATGCCACGGCAAACTGGCTGACACTGACGGTGGCGGTGCACAAATGCTGCGCAGCTAGCGCCATTCGACGGCCAACACCGCGGTTCCTGGTGAGTCCGCTGTGCCGTGCGTGTGATCATTGCTTGTACAACCCTCTCGCAGTGTCCGGAGCAAGTATGGTGGGTCTGACACACCGGTGTCAATGTGTTCTTCTTTCCATTTCCAGGAGTGTATCTGTGTATTTGATTCTTCATTCAGTGTTTATAGTCCACTAGGCAGCAAGGTCGGGTCGGGGCTGTTTAAATTAAAATAAATTTCACATTTGAGTTATCCCTGCCCCTCCGAGAAGCAAATTACTCTCTTACGCTACGTACATGAGTCACCTGCAGTTCAGTAGTTGCATCGTCTGTTTGCCCTGGAAACAGTTGGAAATGGAAGATGCAAAACAAAGACCGATCTCCTCAATAACTGTCGCTAAGTTTCTAGGTTAGTCGATTTCTTCAGAAATAAATAATAAATGCAATGTTAATGAAAAGCCACATGGTTGGTCTAGTAAAAACTATTTAGAATATAAAGATAAAACCCGTTATTAATTATTTAAAAAAAGACTAAGTTGGATAGTGTCCAGGGATTAAAACTGAATGAGTAATGGGCAAATCAATGGGACAAGAACATTTCCATCGTGAAGTGCTGTGCACATACTTTCACCAAACATTTGCAATGCTGCTGCCTAAACATTGCGGCTGGGAGCTAATAAACCATCCATCTGACGCGCTTCAGAATGCATGTTCCACAATACGTCTTTAGAGAATGTAAATTTCGTGTGCCATCAGGAACTATAAGCTCTAATGAGACAAATAATAAAGAACAACAAACGTCTGCTAGGAAAAAGGTATCTGGTCACTGCACGTCTCGGACTGTTTAGTATTAAAATTCATACTAATGATGGAAATCATATAATTAACACCTCAGTTGATCCCCTGGCAAAGTAAGAACGCCGGCCGTTGTGGCCGAACGGTTATAGGCGCTTCAGTCCGGAACCGCGCTGCTGCTACGGTTGCAAGTCCGACTCCTGCCTCGGGCATGGATGTGTGTGATGTCCTTAGGTTAGTTAGATTTAAGGAATTCTAAGACTAGGGGACTGATGACCTCAGACGTTAAAACCCATAGTGCTTAGAGCCATTTGAACCATTTGAAAGGAAGAACAAACTGTTACAGCGTGTTGTCGCATAACGTATGCGCAAGTAAAGCTAAATAGCCCCGTTTCGTAAAATATCTTCCCCTGCATGAGACCGTCTGATATAGGAAGCGTAAGTAGAATATTTTAAGTATATACAGTTGTAGTGGCAGTTCATTGTTTTACTAACGACACGTTTCGCCTTTGTGCTGCATCTTCTGATGATTTGTAGGGGTACCAGACTAACCAAAAGGTACGGGTATGGTGGTAGCTTGCCCTATTCTAAACGTGAGTAAGGAATTTTTACTGACCTTACAATTTTTCGTTTTCTACTTATGAAGAACATAAAATAGCTCAGTGGCAGATTGGAGCAGAGTCGAATCAGGTGAACCCAAAGAGCCCTTTCCCTTCACAACTTTTTAAAACCCAGGGAGAGCCTCTACGCCACATTCAAGAACGCGCCGAAACAGATAAACCCTTAGAGACCTAACAAAAAACCACTACCGGTAATATAATGTCATCGAACTGCGGGGGTAGAATGCAAAATAAATAATCAAATAGAACGAGACACAACTTAAAAAATTGTTACTGGCTGGCCATAATGTCTAGTGGTAGGCAACACTCACAAATAAACGCACGCATTTAGACATAATCCCCAGAAAAGCTGCCGTAACCTCATAGCAGGAGCGGCAAGCGGACACACTGGGAAGCAGTGAAGTGAAACTTGCGTACAGTGCTTGTAGAAGATGCATGTAGGTGGTGCCCGAAGATATTATGTGACAGACAACATATTTAATGCGTACAGAATAGATCTATAATGGGCTGATTCACAATAATGACAGTAACCGGTTACAAGGAAACTTTGAAAGTATTTTCTAAATTGCTTCATGCAGGTAAATCGGTAACAACAGTCGTTACAAAATAAAATCGTGAAACAACCAGCAAAGACGGGTGGCAGCCTGATTAACAGCAGGTCCGGTCTTAATTTTAAAAGTATGATGTCTGAGTATGAGTCATTTGGGGGAAGGAGGAGCAGGTACTTCCCCCCGCAACCATGTTCAGTGACGAGCGGCCTACTAAAGATCGATGAGCTTCCTGAGTGATTTACGAATTGGAACGCAATGATTGCCATAAGTTCTGTATTGGCGAAACTGGAAGAATGTTTATAACGAGATTTAGCGAGCATTTTATAAGCAAAATAGGTCAAGTAAAACGGCACTGTACGTTTTCTGAATAACTGAAAACTACGAAACACCAGCCACACACACTTGATGATCTCTTGCTCGGAAAGGCAAAAGGCTTGATTTATTCGAGGAGTTGAAGAACATACGTGTGCGATGACGAAGAACTGCTTATCGACCAATTCTGTAGCAGGAAGCAAGGCTACTATGATTCAGTTATGTCAATTTTTATAACTTTTACAATAATTTGACTATGCCCTTCCAGTGCGTTGGATTTCGGATATATAAATATTCCCCATCCCCTCTCCATCCACCACAGTGATTCATTCTTAAACATTGTCTCTTAAAGTTGAGTCGGGACTGGCTATTTTAAGAATTTGTAGTATCCCCAGTTATCGGCTTGACGTGCATCTGTGGCAGTTACCTAGAGTTTTATTTAGTTAGTATTTCATGTACTTGGAGTAATTTAAAGGTTTCTTTACGGACGAATATGTGCTGGTTAATTGTCACAGTTTACTTTTATGATTGTGAATCAAACGTTTTTAGATGTCTTTTGTAAGTATGATTCATGCTGTCTGCTTCATACGTGCGTCCCTTGCAGACACTGTATGCAAACTTCACTCCACTGCTCGCCTGTGTCCCTGTTTTACGCTCCTCATTTTGAGGTAACGCAGCACCTTTGTGCATTATGTTTACATGTGGACACTTCCCTGCGAGTGTGGTCCCATCACTGCACCGTTCTGGCCTACTGGTACGACTTTATTAAGGTGTGTCTCGTTTTGCTTATTTATTTAGCGTTCTATCCCGGGATTATACGATACTATATTAATTGTTTTTGACTAGGTCTGTGCCAGATGATTTGTTTCTACGGGTTCTTAAATTTAGTACAGAGACGTATCATGGTTTGTAAAAAGCTGTAAAAGGAAAAGATCTCTTCGTCTTCTACTGATTCAACGCGAGCTTGAATCTAGCACTGAGCCGTTTTATGGTTTTCTTACGTTGTGAAAGAAAATTTGAAGATCTGTAAAAATTCCTTTTTCACACTTAGAATCGTGCAAGCTAGGACCATACCCTAATTTCTGCTTACTATTTCTACAGATAATCTAAATTTGACCCACGCAGGTGAAACCCATCAGTAATAAAGCAATGATTTGCAACGAAGCCTACTTTTAATTCATATATGGGGGGATCACCTAAAATTTGCTACACAAATACTGCGAAAATGCAAAGTGCTGTTAACATGCGGTTCACGCAGAATACCTAGGTAGTCATGGGCTCACACTGATAGCGCATCAACAGATTTTATTAATTTATTAGTTTTAATTTTAGTAATAAACAGCCTCAGTTGCACCGTTTACCTAGAATTTACCTAGGTTTCAGACGGGCTAACCCAACCTTCTTCAGAATAACAGTAACTACCGTCTGTCCATAGTGGACATCTTCAGTAATGACTATTTTATATGGCCAACATTGCCGGCTGTTACAGATTAGATAGAGACTTGTTCATAACTTCCATCATGACCATTTGTGTGCCAAATCAATAGGATGTTCATGCGTTGTATTCATATCTAAGCATATGCTTAACAATTACGTCCTAAAAATTTCTGGACCTGGTCGTAATAATGCCGATGTTGGCTTTATATTAACCTTCCCAATCCTAAGCTCTTTTTACGTGATAAAACTTCGTGCTTGAGCACAAAAATTTTCCCAGATAGGCGATACCTTTTAAGCACATGACCAATTGGTACTTCATAAATGTTAAGACAGTCGATCTAAGTACTTTCTGCTCAGGATAACATATACGCCATTTTCCTCAGCTCTACCTTTTATTTCACTTTACTAGTATATTCAAGTTCAGGAGTTAGGTTCGCGTCTTGTCCCAGGAAGTACCGTTCACACAGGTTATGCACAGGAACAAGGTATTGTGACCTCCTAAGCGGGCCTCATGACGCTACGGTCAGTTCCAGTACAGATCTCGTGGCTGCCGCATCGCGGTCGCGAAGTGGATCCGAGGCAGTTTTAGATACGTTTTTACAGTCTGGCGATAATTTATTGGTTTGTAGTTTTAGCTTGACGGACAAACGGTAGTTACCGTTATTCTGAAGAAGGATGGGCTATCCCGACTGAAACCTAGCTGAATTCTAGGTAAACGGTGCAACTGAGGCTGCTGATTATTAAAATTAAAAGTTACATTTATACAGTCGCTGACAGGGCCGCGAAATTTTGAAGATATTTAAGGTTGTAATAATGCTTAGAATTGTGTTTTTAAGTGGAACGATGTCTATTGACATTTATAAACGAAAAGTAGGATAAATTAGAAGATCAGTGCTGTTTGGTGTTAGATTATAGTACGAGTCGTCTACAGGGTATCGTATTTTGAGAAGTTCCCTCAACGACACTTGTACAGTACCTGTGGTAGTGCACTGTAAAGAACAACACAGGTGCAAGCACTAGTTATGTCGATTCTGGTCGCCAACGAGGCAGCTGACCATCACAGGTTGCGTGCAAAATGACGACGGGTGGCCGCAATACACTCTTCCATTTCCGTATGGAACGACTGCTGTACTCCTGCCAGCATGTCAGCGGACGTGTCCAAATAGGCTACAGCAATAGGTCCTAGCATATCATCACTTGTAGTTGGTATGTCCCTGCAGATTGCGTCTTTCAGAGTTACCCACAAAAAAATGTAAAAAAATCTACAGGGGTAAAATTCGGGGATACGGTCGGCCAAGGTACAGATCCTCAGCGTCCAGTCCGACGACGTAGAAACAATTCATGATGACATGCTGTAGTACTTCCGTCCACTACGGACTGGCCAGCCATTGTGTTGGTGCCACAGTTTCCTCCAATCTGCAACGAAATATCCTCTAGCATCCGTTGATGGTTATCTGTCTGGAGGCTGCAATTCGTGTACGCGTTCAGCGTTCCGCCTACGATAAACGGGCCTATGAGCCGATGGCTCTCTATTCCACACCACACGTTTACACTCCATGGACGCTGACGTTCTATCGCACAAAGCTAAATGGGTTTGTCGACAAATCAGTACTGCATTTCCGCGGTTTACATGGCCATGACTGGCAAATGTGGCTTCACCACTAAACAAGATAAAAGATTCATTTCGAGTATCCTATCTTATTGCCCATGTACAGAATTAACGCGATTCTCATACAAGTTTCTATGCAGTTTTTCACGGAGAGAGATGTGATAGGAATGATACCTATGTCGATGGAGAATGCGTACGACACTGGCCTCACTAATGCCACAGTCTAGTGCGAGTGTGCGGGAGCTAATGTGCGGATCAACTGCAACAGCAGCAAAAATATTATTGTCTCTGTCTTCTGTTGTTATCGTTTTCCATCTGTTACACTGTCTAGATGTTACATGGTTGCAAAGGTTGATAAATAATTGTCGAAATGGTTGACGTCTAGTCCATAGACCGTACAAGGACGATATAACATCCACGAGATAAATTTTAGCTACAGTTCGACAAGAGGAAATTATGCCTGTAGGAGTTATAAACATTATCTATTCGGCATATGAAAAAATTGTGAAAACGATGATAAATATTAATTATATATATAATATTCTATCTTGTAATTGGACATATCGATGTGTATCTTACAAAGAGAATGTTAATTGTAAATTCCTTTTATGATCTGCTTTTGTCTTCCTTTGCTTTTATCTTTTGTTGGTTGGCATTTGTAGGTTGCGGACGCATATCAAACTGAGGTCTATTAAGAAACTGTAACTATTTGTTAATTATTACTTGAAATTTGAGTTCATTATTATTATTAATATGAGTGAATATTTATTTGTAACTTTAATTCCTCTCACAGTAAGCATTATCTGTGTTAATTATTTCTTTCCGCTGCAACGAGCGCAGCCATTGATCATAGCGATTTGTATCGCGTTTTTGTCTGTGTTTTCTTTAGAAACAAATCAAATGTTTGCTTGATGAAGTCTAAATAGTGCACAATACGAAAGTAGAGTTTCTAGAGTTTATTAAGCATTTCAAATACTTAGTTATTTGGTCTAACAATAGAAAGTCTCTATCAATTGTCTGCGGCCATCTTAAGAATTATCTCAGCGGCAAATTCAAATTACACAACTCTGCAGACATAAATGGCGAACGTAATACAAATGTGTAAAAATAAATGTGCACCGGTGGTCCCGAACTCATTTTGATGAAAATGATTCGAATCAGATTGGTTCTTTAGAAACAGCGCCCATAGCACAATCCTTATAAGAAACTTAACTAGCTGATGTATGGAGCCGAAATTAATTATGCACGAGTTCCGAAGAACATTGTTTCAGGTAACATTCGTCAGTGTTGTGCGCGGCTGATATTCGGTTGTTTTAATGATCATTTTGCTGAAGATAACTATTTCCATCATAATCAATAGTTGTATAGAATCTGTTGTATGAACTGTGAATAGACACTTGCACAACTTACAGACAACACTTTAACACGACGTTACCTTGGAGTTCTTTAGCCACTTGACGAAATCTTTAGCCGGGAAAAATTATTTAGTAATTACTCAGTATAATAAAATAAGATTATCATTTTCATTTACAATTTAGTTAAATACCAAACCACTGAATAACACAGCGAATACCACACTGGTGCCCAGCGTGGGGCCACCAATGCATATTTATTCATTTTAATAATTTAAATTGTGATCTATTACAGGTACAGAGTACCAAAACAAACTATTAATCATTGTTTATTTACTCCTTTCATGAGCATTGACATCTTCCTACCGAACTGCTGTACGAATCTGTATCTGCGCCGATGCGACAGTAGCTTCCTACAAGCAGTGCCGGGGGGGGGGGGGGGCGGGGGGGGGCGGGGGGGGGGGGGGGGGCAAATGGCCTGCGGAGATCGGCGAATATGTCGTCGTTCTGCGCATGACGTCAGCATAGGGGCACGTTGTGTCGAGGCGCCAAAAGAGCTGTTCTAACGGTGTTGTTTTGCTTTAGTTTGTGGTGTTGTTGCGGTGATTTGTAGAAGTGTTGCGTTAAAATGCCTGGATGTGCTGTAAGAGGGTGTCTGTCGTACAGCCGAAAGACAAAAGGCACTGATGTAATTGATCATTCGTTCCCAAAAGACGTTAAAGTGCAGAAGGCCTGGATTATGAAGTGCCGCCGAAAAGATCGCTTCAATGTTGCGACGTCAACTTTTTGTCATTGCATTTCACATCCGATGATTATCTACGTGACTTGCAAGCAGAACTTCTTAATCTACCGCCGAAGAAAGCACTTAAACCAGACGCAGTGTCGAGTGTGAATATACCAGGAAGTGTTCCTAGTGTTAGTGGAAGTTCAGGCCCTGGCGACACAGTACCTCCGAATAGGGTAGACAGGTTGCAGGCAAGAAAGACAATGAAAAATGCAATTGAGCACCTGGTTAGTGTGTCTCCGAAAAAAAGAAAAATAGACCAGTCAACAGCGACAGATGACTGTGACACTGATAGTAAACAGATCAGCGAACTCTGTAAACGTTTAGAATAATTAGAACATAGGAACCGCAGACTGACAGCTATGTGTGCAAATCTCAGGTGCAGTGAAAGCGTTTGAAACTCAATGTGAAAGCTTGTGGTGAGAAAACAAAATATCAACAAAAGTGTTAAAAGCAGCTAATGCAGGAGAAAGTGACTCAAATATTTGGCAAATTGTTTTCAAAAACACAGATAAACTGCTTGTTGAGTAGAAAGAAACGAGCAAAATGGCAAAGGAAAGATATTTGTAAAGCGGTTACACTTCGTGCTGCGTCTAGGAAGTGTTATTTGTTTTTAAGAAATCAGGTCGGTTTCCCACTTCCAGGACTGTCAAAACTTTAAGAGATGGACGTCACGCTCTTTCATATTCTTTCCTGGTGTGCTGGCAGACGTTTTGGAACTAATGAAAGCCCACTCATCTGTATTGACAAAGACTGAACGTTTGTGTGTGCTATCATTCGACGAAATGAATGTAGACAGCAATATTATTTAAGATCCTGTTGAAGATCGTGTTGTAGGGCCACACAGTAACGTGATATTTGTTATAGTACGTGGTTTGGTTTCTGGATGGAAGCAACCCATTTACTATGATTTTGACACACAAATAACAGCTGACAAGTTAAACAGTATTATGTGCTCTGTACAAGATGTTGGTAGCGATGTTGTTGCGGTAGTGTGCGACCTTGGAACAAAACATCGATCTGTGTGGAATGATTTTAATGTGACAGAAACTAATTCCTGCTTTTCCAATCCGCAGTATGAAAATATACGAATCTGGGAGTTTTCAGATTTTCCGCATTTGTTTTGATTAATGCGGAACTACTTTATGGATGACGGACTAAAGCTTCCGCGTGGGGAAGAACTGTGACAAGACACTTGGAACGCCGTCTGCTGATAATTTTAGTCCTCCAACAAATGAAAATAATGGTTGGATTGAATTCTTATCTCATGGTGGGCTCACAGTTCTAACAGATAAGTTGCAGCATAAGGTGTCTCAGTTTGAACTATATTTTAATGAATTTAATGGATTGGATAGTATGTCCAAGAAAAAAAATATAATGAAAGCAACATGCACTGCCGTGCGGATTAGCCGTTACTCGCTAAACAAGTGTTAGTACCTCCAGCAATAAATAGTAATAAATGAATATTCTGGCTGCGAGAATAATATTTTTCAGCGTTATTTGTGTATGTATGTTAGTTATAACATTATTTTGTGTCAGTTGGTGCTTGTCAGTGATTTATGTATTTTTTGTCGTATCTTGGTGATATAACGGTTAAACAAAAGAAAAATAACCCGAATGGGCATACTGATGCAGAGACGACATCAGAGTCTTTGGTAGAAGAATCTATCCACATTTCTGTCGAATTATTAGAAAATTTAATTATGAATGATAATTTAGTAACTGATGTGCCGAGTGATAGTAAAACGGAGGAGCTGTCAAAACAAACTGACACTCCTGCATTCAACCAGTTAGCAATTAATAGCAATATTTGTTCTGGGCAACGGGCAGAAGTTGCAATGCTCAGGCTATGTCGATGCAGGATATGCTAACAGCATTTTTTGAAAGTTTACTATTAAAGAGCAGGAGCGTGAAAGATAACGTCAGCAGGAAAAGGAAAAACGTAGACAGGAAAGGCTTATAGAAAAACAGCAACAGGAGCTCAGGGACCAAGAAAAGGAAAAGACATTTATGGAAAATATAAATAATATTTTTCTAGAAAGAGATAAAGAAATTGTCCGTAGGATAAATCAAGTGTTGGTCGATTGTGATAATGCTATTACTACCCATCTTAAGCAGGAGATCTATGCAGTAAAAACCACTATTGAACTCTTAACAAACATTCCAAGGCAGGTCAATAGTCTTCAAACTGAAGTAGATAGATTACAGAACCAATTCAAAGCCTTGGTTACCGCTGTGGAAACAATGCAGGAATACATTCTCTCGGGAATCAGAAAGCAAGTCCGAACAGAGGTAGCCAGGATGCTGAGCTCTGAAAACCTAAAACTTAGAAAATCTGACAGCATGCACTAATGACAACACTGGTACTGACAGGCAAAAGATTGCATATAATCTGACGGCGAATTTTAATGCACCAGAAGGAAGACCAAAATTTGGTAATCAACCTACGTTACCAGAGCAATATGTGACACCAAGGAACAATAATAGTGGAATAGAATGAACTTGTAACAAAGTAATCACACCACCTGCGAATAATAGCAATTCCATGTAGTTAACTACTTTGGTGCATGAAGAAAGCCTGATTAAGCATAGACAGTTTGAAATATTTAACGGAGAAAACAAGAAAAACATACATCCAGTAGTTTCCATTCGAAACTTCAAAAGTGTTCTTCCAAAATCATGGTCGGAAGTACAGAAAATTGTGGTTTCACATATTTCTGGTGATGCGTCGCTCTGGGCATTAAATGCAGCAGAGACCTGCAAGACTTTCCACGACTTTGAGAAGGCGTTCCTGGGATGAGCCAGTAACCATCAAAGACTTATTGCGAGTGTTGAAAGCTTGATTACCCATACATATTAGAGAAAAATTATTTAATGTTACAGACACCGATCTGAAAGAATTTCTGTCTCTAATTGATTCTCTGGATTTAGTGAAAGAAGACGCCAGAAAAAATTCTGACGTGATCAGTAATAATAATAGTCCTAATAGAAAAAATTGATGGGATAGAAATAATGCAAATAGGGGCGAAGGTAGTCCAAAGAAAAAGAAAAACAAAGCTTATAGTAAGGGAAAATACAATAATAATAATAGTAGTAGCAATCCATACAACCAAAATTTCGGTTATTCTAATAATAATAACAGTAATTATCAAAAGGTCGAAGAACACAAACAACCGAATGGTAATTAGAGGCCTTACCACAATGAGGACCCAAACAATAACAACAGCAACCGAAAGAGACGAAATGACAACAGGTCAGACAGTCCATATAAAGACAAGCCTAAAAATATGCGGTGTGACAGTGAATATTGGCGACAGCCAGGCCCAAGTCATTGGCAGCCGCGGCAAAATTCTGTCAATTCAGGTCAGCCAGTAAATTATGTACAGGCTATACCTATACCAAGCAATCAATATCCACCGTGGTGAGATCCAAGCAGGCCTCCTCCGACTGAAAACTCACCAAATGTTAGAATAATGGAGGCACCTTCGGAAGCAAAACGAAACACTCAGAAGCCAACAAACTAATATCGGTCCCTGTAGGCCTTCGCCAGGTGACCGAGGTCAACAATGTAGGCAATAGGTCGACAGAACAAAAAATAAACATGATAAGGTATCCGGATTGCAACAGGATCGAAGATGAGCTACATCAGAAACCTACTGTCTCTGATAAGCCAATAAGGGAAAATATCCAAGCAAGTGTCACCAGAGCTGTAAATGGTGTAACAACTACTATTCTGCTTGACACAGGTGCGAATGTATCAGTTATGACCAGGCAGTATTTCAAGAAGGTGTAGGAGATAAGGAGACTGCCAGTTTTGCCGGTTGCAAAATATAAGGTTATAGGGGCATTGGGAAAAAAGGCACAGCGTATAAAATACCAGACACAGGTGGAAGTTTCCTTGGGAAATGATCGCTTATTATGCACGTTCCTACTAATGGATAACTTGTCAGTACCGGTACTACTCGGTCTTGAGTTCCTTCGTGAAAGGGAAGCTGTAATTGATCTCGCCAGTGGGACATGTGCACTTAGGTACCAACAGCTACCCATGACATTAATGCTGAATCGGCAGTTCGGTGCGAAGCTTCCGCTGATGAGAAAACTGAATCTTTCTGTCAGCAAACAGAAGTTGTTAGTGTTGGATCATAAGCACCCACAGATTTGTCACAAAAATCGAAATAACTATGCACCCAGCAACATAAGTGACATCGTCACAACAATAGAAGAGAAAGTAGAGGAGGCAACTTGCATTAATGCTTCAGAGGCTAGACAATTAACAGAATTATTATCAGGATTCCTCGATGTATTCACTGAACGCCCTGGAATCATAAAGATTACCAGTATAATATGAAAGTATATCCGCACAAGACCTATTGCAAAGCGTCTTACTCGGTCCCCTGGACTAAGAAAAATGAAGTGATGAAAGAAATCCGAAAAATGATGGATTGGGGCATTACTGAAACATCTAATTCACCATATTGCAGTCCCCTATTAGCAATAACCAAAGCAGATAAAAGTATACGCTTAGTTCTCGACGCACGAGGCATCAATAAGATTATAGTGTCAGTGCGAACGAGACCTGAAAATATACACGAACAAATCCCGAAGTAATTTGGCAATAAATATCGAACCTCACTCGATTTGCGTTCTTCATTTTGGCAAATTCTCTTATCAGAAGAATCCAGGCAATATGCCGCCTTTGTGTTTGGTGGCCGAAGCTATCAATTTCGTGTTCCTCCCTTTGGATTAAATATTAGTGCCGGTGTGTTCATAGCAGCGTTGGATCACGTACTGGGCCCCCAGTTATTAGATCGAGTCACAGCATATGTTGATGACCTATTGCTAGCAAAAGATACCTGGGAAGAACACCTTGATGTAATACAAAATGTGCTAGACAAGTTGCTAGCAAGAGGAGTAACAGTAAATTTGAAAAAAGTTAGCTAGGGAGGAAATAAAATTCCTTGGTCTTGTAATATCGCCACAAGGTATAAAACCAGACCGTAGCAAAATGGAAGCCATTGCAAATTTTCCGTACCCACGCACGAAGAAACAACTTAAAAGATTCATTGGCTTAGCATCTTTCTTCAGAAGATTTTTAACAGCTCAACAGCTTAACAGTGAAGCGTTAGTGAATTTACTAAAGAATGAAGCACAATGCTGCTAGACATCGAAATGCAAAGAAGACTTTGACAGTATAAAGAGGCACTTATCAATGCACCAATTTTACATCAGCCGGATATGTCAAAGAATTTCTTTATTGCAACAGATGCATCAAATTCTGGGATCAGAACATGCCTTTTTCAGATAGAAAACATCAACAACAAGCTAGAAGACAAGACGCTTGGATTTGCAAGTAGGATCCTAACCAGATATGAACGATCCTACACTATGACCGAACGTGAGGCTTTTGCCGTGATATTTGCATTTAAAAAATTCAGATACTATGTTTATGGGAAACATATCAATGGTTTGTGTGACCACCAAGCTCTGAGTTTCATGTTAACATGCAAATTACTGCACGGGCGCTTAGCTCGATGGACTCTCGCCTTGCAAGAGCATGACTTCGAAATTAGACATGTCTATGGACCAGATAATATAATTGCCGACGCATTATCTTGGATACCACGAGGGTTACCAGCGTTTACAGCTCTAGTAGAGGCAGCAACAGAATATAAAATTCTTCTTATAGAGGACAAAGCGAACAGAAAGCTAACAGGCTAAATTATTTAGCGTTGTGGAAAAGGGTGAAACAATGTCAAGAAAAGGATCCGATGTGGAAGAACATCAGGGATGCATTGTGTCAGCAAGATGATAGTGCTTTCCACCAACATTACTAGTTGAACAATGACATTTTATTTTACAAATCTGACAATCCTTACAGTAGATGGCGAGTGTGCATTCCATCAGACGTTCTTGATGATTTAATTTGGTTAACGCATCGGGCAAGGGGGAACATCAGCATTATTAGGTGGACTATAAAGTTAAGTCAGTATTGTTATTACCCAAATTTAAAGAGTTCAAGAACATATCAGATCATGTAAAATATACCAAATGGTCAAATTGAG
Organism: Schistocerca gregaria; assembly: GCF_023897955.1. Classification (NCBI taxonomy): domain Eukaryota; kingdom Metazoa; phylum Arthropoda; class Insecta; order Orthoptera; family Acrididae; genus Schistocerca; species Schistocerca gregaria. The sequence continues at coordinate 171,537,530 of NC_064926.1, read as the reverse complement.
CAATATTTGCAGAGATCTTGAACTACACCCTATCATTGTAAAATGTCCGCAGCAGATTGCAGCCATCGACATTACAGGATCCCTACGAACTGCCAGAGGAGGAGTGAAATATGTGCTTGCAGTGTATGATTTATTTTCAAAATACGTGAAAATGTACCCACTTAGGGCATCGACTGCCGATAGTATTGCAAAAAGATTGTCAAACGATTACCTCAAATCTGTCGGGTGCCCATCGATTGTCATAACAGATAATGCCACGTATTTTACTGGAGAGAGGTGGAAGAACCTTATGAATTAATATAACATCAAACATGTTCTAATTTCAAGGTTTTCACCAAGCAGTAACCCGATTGAAAGAACTTTCAGGGAACTCAACCGGTTCATCCGAACGTACGCCTACAATAGGCACACTAAGTGCGTGGAATACCTAAATAGTTTCATGGAAACGTATAACAATTTACCGCATATGACCACTGGTTTCACGTCCAGTGAAGTAATCAATGAATAGAAGAATGAAGTGGACGAATGGGTTAATCCAATACCGAAGATCGAAGAGAACCAATTAACTAATCAGAAGAAACTAGATACAGCTCTGCAGAATATAAATCGCCGAGCAGAGCTCCGCAAGGCGAAGTTTGACAAAAAACGTACTAAGACACAACAATATTGTATCGATCAGTTAGTATTGTTGAGGATGCATTCAAAGGCAACGATAATCAAGAAAACAGAAATAAAAAATGGCAATTGCTGTATGAAGGACTATATAAAATAACGAATATCCCACATGAATGGTGCTATATACTAGAGGATGTCTATAGAGGATAGAGGAAAGGACTGTATTGTCGTAAAGAAATAAAAAAAATAATAGAGATAGGAAAACCAATTTAATGTTGGAATATACAAAGGACCAATCAGAAGTGAAAGTGCATTACCCCATAACTGTAACTATAATATTTATGGTAAAATCATTAGCAGTAACAATGTAATAATATTATGTATGTTTTAGTTTATAAGCTTTTATCTCAAGTATTACACTGTAATGTTCTTGAATTATTTGAACAAGGAGTAGAGAATCCCCATAATAGATATATTTGTACTCTAAAAGGGATCAATGACTTGATAAACACTTGAGTGTTATTGCATTAAATGTGAGGAATTGTACCTTTCTATACGTAGGATAGAACTGATTAAAGTGCATAAATAATATATTTGTTCGTGTATAAGAATGAATATAACAAAAATATTTTCAAAAGATTGAGTCATGTAGTCCCACACATGGAGCGAGTGTTGGTGGTGTGTGAGCTGTGTGACTGGAAAAAAAAATAGTTAAGCGAAATCTGAATGTGTATTGATTTACGTACACAGCTTCATTACGAAGTCATTTGTAATGCTCTTATCAGGAACATTCCGGTTATGTAAACCGAACATGAACATCTGTCCTAAGAACATGGTAAATAACAATCTGAATAAAAAACAAAACAAATATATGTATCTGTAATAAAAATGGAAATGTAATGTTATCTGGATAGTGCAGTTATGATCTCATGGTCAAGATAATGCAGCAGATTCTGAAAGTTTTATATTGTATCAGGTTTATGTGGCAGTGTAAAATTTTAAATTTAGTTATTCAGTCATGGTAATATGAACTTATGTGCAAGTGTACCTGACCTAATTACTTGAAAAGTGTCATTTGGATATAGATTGTCTGTTACGTAATGTGGAAAACTACTGACGTGTTTCGCAGGAACTAGTGGATGCATGAAGAAATGTTATTTACATAGTGAATAATGATTAACAGTGATGAAAACTGTGATCTCGTAACCTTATGAACGCTCTTGGAGATAGCAGCAAAGCTATGAAAGTTGAGCACTGTTGACTGTATTAATAATTAACTAGAGCTGATGACCTTTAATAGTTTGATATGAAGCATCTTCGCGTGCCAAATTTAATGTGACAGACTGTACAGCCAGCCGAGCGGGAAAACAAAAATACAACTTTGGCTACGCAGCGCGTCGCGAAAATATTTACATTCCGCTTAAGTAAACGAAGCACACTACGGACACTTGTATGATTAACGGTGCAGTGTTCAAAATGTTAATATTGTGATGAACTTACATGTGAATCACTACATTGTGTTGAACAGCGTCAAAATACAGAACATACTCCAAAAACAGTCTAATTCCATCCGTGTGAGTGCGAGTGAAATGGACACTAATAAACTTTTCCACAGGATGAGAATAGTAATTATCTTGTCACTGATGCTTATATTTCGACATTTCATTTACCCGTCTTAACCTGAGTTACGTGGGAAAGGAGAAACAATACCTGCTGCGGGGCGGTCCAGCAGCAGCCACTACCTGTCTGCGGCCCAACGGCACGACACGGGGGCGGTATTATGACGTCAGCGGCAAATTCGTATGATATTCGTTAAATGAGTGACTCTGGAAATTGTTATGATATGCCACCAGGAAAAAAACATTCATTATCTCAGATTACAACAGAGTCATAAATTTGCATTTTCCAGCATATTTTATTACAGTCATGTCAAGCCTGACTGTTAATAGTAGGTGTCTGTATTTTCTTGAAGCCCCTTGGACGGTTTTATTCCCGGTTTTCAGAGTCCAGTGAACCCAAATAGGGGGGGGGGGGGGGGATAAGCAAATCCGGGAAGTACCCGCAGCAATTTCCAAGATAATACACTCACTGAAGTCATTTAGAGTATTCGATTCAACTATAATGTTATCATGCCTAAAACAACATTGAAACTAAACATTTGCATCTTGAGAGTAGCATATCTACGTGGAGTTCGTCGACTAATAAAAATAATATACTATAGATAAACTATTTTTTGGTAAATGTAGCTTCCCAACTAAACAAGAAACACAATTCATTGAGAGTATCCTATCTTATTTCCCATGTAGAGAATTAACACGATTCTCATACAAGTTTCTATGCAGCTTTTCATGAAGAGAGATGTGATAGGAACGAAACTTATGTCGATGGAGAATGCGTACGACACTGTGAAACGTCCCCTTAGAGAAATTGTGCAAGATTGTGCTTAAACTGACACACAATATTTTTTGCGCAACGCAATCTGACTTTCAAAATTCCCTACAAAAAATTGCCCTGACTAACATTAACGTATACGTTTCACATATCGCTTACCTCACAAAAATCTTGCTTACTCGAACTACTGCAATACAGCGAGCGCCACTACTGCTAGCTAAATAAAAGATTCAAACTACTGAAGGCACTAACTACTGACAGGAATAATTAGCAACTGCAAGATTTTGATAGAGAACAAACAATGTATTTACCTTAATAGTCATAATATATATAGCAGTTCATGACATCCAGTCTTACAAAGTACAAAACTCCGCCATCTCTCTACCCACGTCCATCACTGCTGGCGGCTCACCTTCAACTGCGCAACGCTACGCGCCATAATGAGTAGTGGTTAGGGACTCTGGTTTGTTAAAAAGGTTGTTAGAAACCAAGAATCGCACCTTAACAGTTATGAAATGTATGGAAAAGCGTGAATGTATTACAATGCCAACGAAAATTTTTTGGACAATATTATATCAATAGGATTTTGTTTCTACAGATAAGTAACGCAAATACTAGACCTGCAAAATTTTTTGTATGAGCCTGCCACTGCAGCGGAAACTGGTGTCGTAAATATTTCAGTAAGACAGTTAAGTGACCACCTGCACGTAATGCGTCGTGGGCACCCAACTGAGCGACAGCCACCTGACAAAAGAAAGCCATTAGGTGAAAAAAGCAAAGAGGCCATTATCCTCGCTATTGACATTCCTTTGTAGAAAGCATCGCAAAAACGACACGCTCATTACTTGGAAAGATACTTTCTTACATCTGCGCACCTGATAATTACAAGCGTCTTTCTACGAGAGTGGAGAGAATTTGTACTAACTTATGAAGTGTCACATGACTATTGAATTATATTTTTACGCTTTGCCTTTCATAATTGCTTATTTCATTTCATATCTGTTTTCCAGCTGTGTTGCAGCATTGGTTTTATAAAATAAAATTAATTGCATTTGCTAATGTGAACACTTTCTGTCAACAGATCTATTAAATAATCATTTTATGATCCACGTTCTTCGAAAAACGAGCACTTGGAAAGGAAAGAACAATAAGAAGGGATTAATAACAGTTACTGCATACTTAATTTTCTTTTCAACTACTTGGTAATATCTTTTGCAGAATTAGTTTTGTGGTGCACCTCTTTAATAACATAGGTATTAATATGTGAATAGACATTTCCCTTCTCTGCATTGTTGTCTTTACTGTAATATTTTTTCTGCTTGAGCTTTGTCATGCTTAGATATAAGTTATTGCATTTGCTGCTACTGTTTGCCAGGCATAATGTTACTTATTTTCACTTTGTATTACTCTGTTAAGCCAGTTTTACTACTGATTTATTTTTCTTGTTGCTGTTCATTGCTTCATATTAGTTGTAATGTTGCATTTGCTTTGGTAAGTCCTATATTGCTGCCTTTTTTTTGCCAATTGGCATTTTTTTGTCATTGCTGTTTGTGTTAATTGTTTTGTGCTGCTGCATTGCGTCATCCCTTAGTTCAGCATCTGAGCTCAGTAGGTTTAAGTTAGCTTAAGAGGCGGGTAGATTATATCAGAAACTAACTATGATAATTGGAAGAAAAGCATTGAGAAGCTATAAGAAAATGGTTTGGCCAAAAAAGTAGTGTACAGTGGAGAAATACTATTTCTGAAAGAGGGTGTGAACAGAATACAGAAAGCATGCTTGGATAGGATATTTTTGGTGGAAACAAATGTTGAGATATGACGAAAGATCTACAGAATGAAGTTTTGGGTTGGACTGCAGTACCAAATGTCACACTGAAAACAAACCCTGTCCTGTATTTTGTGTTATTACGCTATGTGAATCTGTGTTGGTCCTGTCTTTATGTGTTTAGGTAATAAGATTTCTGTTATAGAATTTTTCTGATAATATGTTTTTTTCCTTGTAAAGATGTTTAGCCATTATTTATTCTGTTCTATTTTAATACTCATGTGTGAAGCTGATGTTTCAAAAGTTATTCTGATCTTTATGGATGTACTTATGTCATAATTATGGTAACACTGATGTAGATGTTTATTTCTATTCTTTTGTAAAGCCTGTTTTACTACAAATGTTATTTGTATTATTATCTTTTAATGATGTGTTTTTTACCTTTTTTATTGTATTCTTATGTTATAAAATTGTAATTGACACCAGTTCATCAAATTAAGTAACTTGTAAGTTACATTTCACTGCACACATTTCTGTTGGTCATAGTATATGGACAATATGTGAGAAGTAGGGACTGATAGTGTTTGGACTTGTGTTAATAATTCAGCAAGGAACTGGATAACAGCATTGCTGGTCTTAAGGACATTTCAAACAAATTCTTTTTGAGTGGACAAGTGGTGGTTTATGGAGTTGCTATACTGTCCACAAGACTCTTCGATGGTGATTGTGCACCTGCACAGTCGCAACAGTTGGCTCCTAGCCATCTCTACAAGGACTGAAGTGGGTCTGCACCTTCAGTGGCCCACCAATACCATTATTTCTACAAGGATGCAGTGGGTCTGCACCTCTGTTGGCCCACCAATACCATAATTTCTAACACGACTACAGTGGTCTGCTCTCTGATGACCTACCTACCAATATTCTTCAAAACTTCTACTGACTGTGCTGTGGGTTTGCTCTGTTGTGGCCCATTACCTGTCTGCATGTCAAGAGTCAGCACTGTCTTTCCGTTGGGAGGACAACACTACTTCTTCAAGATTGAATGGAAATCCACTACTTCTTTGCTGCTCAGACTTTGAGAAAAACACTGCAATTTTACTGTGATGAACAATCAAGACTGTGTTTATGGACTGTGAGTAAATTTTTGCTTTTGACCAACATTGTATCAATAAGTGTGTGCATTTCATTTATTTGTTATTGTAACCATAATTATGAAAAAAAATTCAAATCTGTATTGGCCAGTGTCCAAAACAATTTCTAAAATTTTTTGTGGGGAGCATGGGGGCTATGTAAGTAGACTGCTTAGGTTTTCTTATTGGTAACGCCAAATAGCGCTCTGTATGAAAAATCACTGGCTATGCTGTGTGCAGTCTGTGGCCAGTTTGCATTGATGTCTGCAATTGTAGTGTTGGGCAGTTGGCTGTTAACAGAGCTTAGCGTTGAGCACTTGGAGGCGATCCGCTAGCAGTGGTGGATGTGGGGAGAGAAATGGCGAAGTTTTGAAATTTGTAAGACTGGATGTCATGAACTGCTATATATATTATGACTTTGATGACTATTAAGGTAAATACATTGTTTGTTCTCTATTAAAATCATTTGCTAACTATACCTATCTGTAGTTAGTGCCTTCCGTAGTTTGAATCTTTTATTTAGCTGGCAGTAGTGGTCATCGCTTTATTGCAGTAGTTCGAGTAACCAAGGTTTTTGTGAGGTAAGTGATATGTGAAACGTATAGGTTAATGTTAGTCAGGGCCATTCTTTTGTGGGGATTTTTGAAAGTCAGATTGCGTTAAAAATGTTGTGTATCAGTTTAAGCACAGCCTTGTATAATTTTTCTAAGGGGACGTTTCAACTGGTCTGACTAATGCCACATTCTAGTGCGAGTGCGCGGGAGTTAGTGTGCGGAACAACTGCTACAGCAGCGAAAATATTAATGTCTCTGTCTTGTGTCGTTATCGGTTTCCATCTGTTACACTGTCTGGATGTTACATGGTTGTAAAAGTTGATAAATAATTGTTGAGATGGTTGACGTCTATTGGGACCTGTTAGTCCATAGACCATACGAGGACGAACTGCATTCTTTCTACGTTCTCCATGAACCATGAGCATGTTGGCTTTTCTGCATTGGTAAATCCCTATGTCCACTCACGATCTACTGATTGGATTGACACACACTAACTGGCTAGGAAGTCGCAGTAACCGGCAACTACGCAGGGAGCAGAAATAACTATCAGTGTGGAAAGGATTCAAAATATGATCTCTCGCAAACGACTCGCACTACAGTACTGCAAAGAACACCGCTAACATTCTAATTTACCCTACAATGTAGTCATTGTTCCACATAAAAAAAGTATGTTTGCACCAAAAATAATTTCTAAGAATTTTTACAATTTGTTGATTGGCTAAAAATGCAAGCCCCTGACCACCAATCCATTCTGTGAAACCCACACATCATTAGCACTTTAGCTTACAACAATATCTGCGGTGTTAGTTTTAGGTGATTCACCCTGTATAGGACCGCTTAATAAGTCTGAGACAGAAATTGTTCTCCAAAATTCGTATTGGTTCGCGTATTGACCGAATACTGCATTAAAATATTGCTTTCTCTAACTTTTTGTAGTTGTTGTTGTCGTCTTTAGTCTAAATACTGGTTTGATCCAGTTTTCCAAACTACTCTAATCTGTGCAACCGTCTTCCTCTTAGAATAACTATTACAGCTTACACCTTTCTGAATGTGATAACCGCATTCATCGTTTGGCTCTAAAAATTTTACCCTCCACACTTCACTCCAGGATTAAATCGGTGATGCATTGACGTCTCAGAACGTGTCCTACCAACAAATCCCTTGTTCTAATCTGTTTCATCCACCAATTTCTTTCCTACCCAGTTCTATTTAGTACCTCCCCATTACTTACGTGTCTACACCTGAATCTTCGGCATTGTTCCGTAGCATCATATATATCAAGAACGTCTATTCTCATCTTCTCCAAACTGTTATTGTCCATTTTCACCAGCCATATATGGTACACTCCATACACTTCGAAACACTTAAATCTATATTCAGTGTTACCAAATTTATTTTCTTCAGAAACTCTTTTCTTGCCATTGGCGACTAAACTTTATGTCATCTTGGCTGCAGCCATCATCACTTCTTTTGATAACTGAAGAACAAACTATTTTAAGACATTCGTTTTCTAAGCTGATTAACTCAGCATCATGTGATTTAATTCGGCCATATTCCATTATGCTTGTTTTACTTACGTTAATGTTCATCTGTTCAACTGATCTTCAAAAATATTTCTGCTTCTTTCAGAATTACAATGTCATCGTCAAACCACAAAGTTTTTATTTTTTCTTCCTGAACTTCACTTACTTCCCCAAAATTTATCTTGGTTTCCTTTATTGTTTGCTCAATGTACAGATGGAATAACGTCGTGAATATGCTACAATAACGTCTAATTCCCTTCTCCATCACTGCTTCCTTTTCATGCCCCTCGACCCTTATAACTTCAATCTGATTTCTGTGTAACTAGTAAATAACCTTTTGCTCTTTGTATTACCTCCTTGCTACGTTCAGAATTAGAAAGAGAGTAGTCCAATCAACGTTGTCAAACGCTTTCTCTGTCAACGAATGCTGTAAACGTACATTTGCCTATTATTTATCTTCTAAGGTAAAGATATGGCCAGTATTGCCTCTCACGTTACTACATTTCTCCGTAATTCAAACTGTCATCCTCGAGGGTAGCTTTCACCAGATTTTCCATTCTTTTGTACAGAATTCTTGTTAATATTTTGCAGCTATGACATATTAAAGTAATACTTCGGTTATATTCACACCTATCAGCCTTTGCTCTCATTGACACTGGAATAATTACGTTCTTCTTGAAGTGTGATGGTATTTCGTGTGTCTCGTACATCTTGAACACCGGATGGAAGAGTTTTGTCATGGCTCTCTCTTCCAAAGCTGTCAGTAATTCTGATGGAATATAGTTTACCTCCGTAACCTTCTTTCGATTTAGGTCTTTCAGTGGTCTGTCAAATATTCTTCTCGTAGTGTCATATTTCCCATCTCGTCTTCATCTATGTCATGTTCCATTTCTATAACACTGTCTTATTCATCTCCATTTTATAGTCTTCCATATACTCCTTCCACTTTTCAGCCACCCCTTCTGTGTTTAGAGCTGGTTATCCATCTGCGCTGTTGATATTTATACAGCTCGTTCTCTTTTCTTCACAGGCCTCTTTCATTTTCCTGTAGGCTATATCCATCTGTATCCTAGTGAAATAAGTGATTATAAGAAATGATGTACAAAAACCAGAATTGAAGGACAGTATTATATAAAAAATTATTTCTCATTGTAAGCCTTATCACAAGTCTTACGACAGGGGAGGAGCGTTGGGGGCGAATGGTGGTGGGGGGGGTGGGGGGTGGGGGTAAGTTATGGTATGTTTGACGAGGTGTATTCCCACATTTAAAATTTTACAAGGCAGGAATTGGTATGATGACATTTTAAAAATACACTCATAACTTCAGTGAAGAGCTTACTAGTGGTTTATTGCTTTTTAACTGAAGTATGACTTCGAAAAATATTGTTCTTTCAAATTATACATATTTACTATAAATATTATTTTATGAATAAGGAAATCGAATAAGATTATAGATGGACAACACTAGAGTCATCTAGTTTTAAACGACGGTTTATATTATCTACCGAAATCAAGATCAACACTAGCATCATCTACACTTTACACACCGGAACTAACCGTAGAAAAACGTTTTAGAACTTCTCTTCTGCTAAACATATCCAGTACCGCAAAAAATATCCAGTCGTAGTCTGCGCCTACCAGAGCTGCATCTCACTCGCTCTATGGCCGCTTTGCGCGGAACATAAATAATAGCTCCGAAAAGTAAAGAAATTATTCTGATGATTTATTTCGTAGAAGAACAAGGTACTTATTAAAGAATAGCGAGGAGGGCAATAAATTTCTGCCTTACTGTCGTAAAATTACATTACAACTTGCAGTTTGGTAGGATACCGAAAGAAATTAATTGCTCTGCTGAACTTACCTTCGACTTCCATTTGAACGGGTCAGGAAATAGCCATCACAACGGGGAAAATATACTCAGTCTGCTCGCGCACGTTATCTAGAATACCTTCAGTTTCCTATTAACTTTATTCCATTACGCTCTTCATAAAGCTAGATTATAGATATTACGTAGTTAAGGTAATTTTTCTTAGATTTTTGCTGTGTTGTTTAATTGAGTCTAGTCAGTATTGTATTATCGGGTATCTAAGAAGCGCTCAAAAAGTAAGTGCCTAACTTTCAAATTAGTTTATTATTATCTCGAAATTTTATCTCTTTGCATACCTTATATAACGTCTTTAGTCTGTTTTGCAGCACGTAAGACCTCTCTGTAATGTGAAAATATGCCACAAAATGTAGAATCGATATGTTTAAAAAATAAGTCATGGTTCATCAAATATTAAAATAAAAATAGTGTTCCTATGCCATAAGTAAGTTGGCATTAGTGTTAGCAACAATATATACGCTGTGCACAAGATTAATTTGGAAAATTACCATCCATATGTGACAGTGGCGGTACCAATCCACTCCGAGCACACAGACTTCATTGAGAGACAAAAAAAAAAAAAAAAAAAAAAAAAAAAAATGCTGTTAATGTGACCTATCACCAACATACTCTTCCAACTCTTTTTATTGTTAAAAAAATTGACCCATCTGTTTCTTAGGAAAGAAAACCAGGAAAAGGAAAAACTTAAGAGCCTGAATAACTCTCTGGATCGTCGTCTATATGACTTTTCATTCATGGGGAAACCAAAGAGCCGCAGGAACGAATAATCAGACTGTTGAATTTAGGTCTGGCATGTAGATAATTACTGATGCTGTAGTGCCCCTTGCTAGTTTTACGTAAAACTTGTGGGGTGTGGCATCAGCTAGCACTGGCCAGTACTACAATGTGGCAGCATACAGGATATAGCAATATGTATGCAACACGTGATTCCTAAGGGGAACAAAGCGCGAATATACTAGATGCCATACAGTATGCTACCATGTCTGCAGCCGATCATAGAAGAGTTTATTAATCCGAAATTAGCCGGCCACATAGAAAATACTTATAGCCTATGGGGTGTTGGAAGGGATGGAATCTATGAACTGTTCAGCGAAGTATCGATTCAGCTGTGACTACCACCGTACAAGCAGTACGACAATAAAAGCTGCTTACCCCAGTCCCGAAATCACAGAATCCATTGATAATCTTTGGCAGGGGTGGTATTTATCGATTATCAAGGCGAGGAGTGGGTACAATCATTTGGAGGTGGCTCCAGAAGATAGATGAAAGACTGAATTTTCAGTGCCATTGGGAAATTATGTGTATAGAAGAATATCATTTGGTTTGGAAAATGTAGTAGCACATTCCAGCGTTTTTTTTAGACAGACCGCTAATGAAATTAAAGCTTCATTAATATTTGGTGTCTTTGGATCACATAATTGTTTTTATCAATGTGTGCTGAGGTACATTGACAGTGGGTAAAGAAGGTGTTGAAGAGGTTCAAGAGGTTATGAGCTGCCCATTTAACACAGAGTATACACAAATGTCATTTTGTGTTCGAAGAAGTAATTTACAGGGGCCATTGTAATTAGTAAGAATGATCTGAGGAATGATCCAAAGCTGATGTGAGTGGTGAGACGATTCACGGATACAGCATGACCACTTATGTGTTACTTAAAAGTGGCACACAATTTTTATCTTCTGAGGAGTGTAAGAAAGGGGTTTGCAGCTAGAGGAAACTTTGCTGTCAAGTCCAGTGTTTGTATTATATTATTTTAATGCGTCAAACCTTCCTCTATGGTGGGTTTCTAGTCATAAGGAAGGTCAGTGGTGAACAGCACGCTATTGATCTTGTGCTTAGGTAACTGAATGAAGGGGAGAGATGAATAATTCTACCATAGGGAGAGCTGTGCTTAATCTGACGGTTTGAATAACATACTCCCAGTGTGGTAGGAAGTTTAAAGTAGTGACTGACCATTCTGCTTTGAGTTTGTTACTAGCTTTGATGGATCCATCCATTAGACTTGTAAAAAAGACCCTTAAAACAAATTTAATTTGAGTATGAAGTAATCTACATATCAGGGAAGAAACCTGGAAATGCATACGCACTCAGCAGGAAGAAACTGGGACAGTGGGTGAAGTTTCCAAGTGAAGGGTCAAATTATGGAGAAGAAATCCAATAAATTTTACTGTAAGTATGATTCATATTAAGTCTAATATTGAGAAGAATTTGTATCTCAATGACACACTCATTCATTTAATTCCGCAGTAGCGCTTGTTACGCACGTCATCAATTACTTCTTGGATGTATTCCAATTTCTGTATTCCTCTACAGCTGTTGCCACTGCAGATCCCTCCTGATGTTTTAACAGATGTCCCCTCATATTGTTCGTGCATTCCATATATTCCTTTCATCTCTGACACTGCGGAAAATCTTCTCATTCCTTACCTTATCAGTCCATTACTTTTCCTTATTCTTCTGTAGCACCATATCTCAAATAGATCGATTCTCTTCTGTTCAGGTTTTCCAGTAGTCCATGTCTCACTACCTTCAATTCAGTGCTCCAAAAGTATGTTCTAACAAACTCCTTCTTGAAATTAAAGCCTATGTTTGATGCAAATTTATTTGTCTTGGTCAGGAATGCTGTCTTTGCTGTTGTGGTTTGCTGTTTACGTCCTCTTTGTTCCATCGGTCATGAATTATTTTCCTGTCTATCTAGCAGAATTCCATAAATTCATTTACTTCATGACGACCAAACCTGACTTAAAAGTTTCGAGTTGTTCTTTTTTCTGCTACTTCTCATTACCTTTCTCTCTCACCATTTACTCTCAATCCGTATTAGGCACTTATTAGACTGTTCATTTCATTCACCACATATTGTAACTCTTCATTTTCTTAGACGACAGCAATGTCATCAGCGAATCTCATCATTGTTATACTTTCATCTTGCATTTTAACCTCGCTTTTGAAATTTGCATTTATTTCTATAATTAGTTCTTCGATGTATAGACAGAACATTAGGGGCGACAGACTACATCCCTGTGTAACACCCTTTTTATCCGAGCACTTAGATCTTGGTCGTGCAGTCTTACTGTTCTGTCTTGGTTCTTGTATATTGTGTATTCAATCTTTCTTTCCCTGTAGCTTACCCCTATTTTTCTCCGAATTTTTAACATCTTGTACATTTTACATTGTCGAAACCTTTTCTCACGTCGACAAAACCGGTAAACGTCTATCGATTTTGTTTCAGTTTTGTTTCCATTATCAACTGCAATATCACAAGTGCCTCTCTTTCTCTTTCCTGAAGCCAAACTGATCGTATTGTCAGTTCTCTTTTCCATTCCTTTGTGTGCTATTCTTGTCATCAACTTTGGTGCATGAGCTATTACGCTGATTGTGCGATGATTCTCCTATTTGTCGGCACTTCTCAATTTTGGAATTGTGTGGATGATGTTTTTCCGAAAGGCTGATGGCATATCGCCAGTCTCATATACGCTCCCACGTACCAACCATATTTCAGGTATTCAGATTTAGTGTTATCCATCCCTTTTTCCTTAGTTGGTCTTAGGTCTTTCAATGCTCTTGAACCGGGCTATTCCCATTGCACTCTTGATGTTACCGCCTTTGCTTGTAACCCTCGAGCAGGTGTGCTATTATAACGCGAGCGGGAGAGCGGCGTACTTTGTATACACATGTAAATAATAACTGATGTGCAGGTTACAACAGTAAATAGGTATGAGCAAGAACATAGTTTAATCTTAGTTTAATTACCCATCGATATAGAAAACTTATATTATATGGACTAAATCACAGTTTAATTAAGCAATAACAAAGTAGACTTTCATTGTTATTCTGACGCTACGTACTAAACGTATCCCACAGTAATGATATACGCGAATCGTTAAATAGTGTAGTGGCATCTGATATCAGCCAACCGCTTACGCAAGTGCTAATTATTTTGTAGATGACTGCCTCATTGTGGGATTCTGTGAATAGCGAGGTATCTGGTGCATTTTCTTTTACCTACTGCTTCTTCTGTTTCTTCGAAGTTTCACTCCTTGTAACGACGTTTTTCTTTCCAATCGATACCAGGAAGCAAGCGCTCGTATCTAAGGAGGGTGTCAACAAACACGTCTTAGAAGAGGCTGAGGAAAACTATTATACACAGTTCATTACCAAGAACTCATTAAAACAATTGATTAACCAGTAATATCTACATTCCAACCATCAGAAAAACACATTATATTCTAAACCTGAGCATCCAGCCTTAATAAAAGACACTAAAAGGATTTAGATATTCTTTACAGTAAAAAAATATTACAGTTCATCAAAATATTAAATATTAAAAACTTACATTGAAAGCCGTGCTGAGGCAAACCATAACCCGAAAATTACAATTAAATAATAGAGCGGCGTCATGTCAGGTCAAGGCACAAACCTGTAGACGACCCAACAGAACTCTAATGTAGACATAGGAACACAGCTCCACCGTGGACAAGTCGAGAGAGGTTAGGTAGTGCACAACAACATTTACAGTAAAGAGCTCTAGAGCTTTGAGCAGGTTAAATGAAACCAAAGACTATACACTCTTTCTATAAGAAGCAAGCGCTCGTATCTAAGGAGGGTGTCAACAAACAGGTCTTAGAAGAGGCTGAGGAAAACTATTATACACAGTTCATTAGCACTTTACTTAAACCTGGGCGCTCAGAAATTTTTAAAAAATATTTACTCTGAACATAGGCCAACTTCCGCACGGGATCGAGTCGATCTCGTACCACAATCCCTCTAAAATCACGTTAAGTGGAAAATGAGGGAGGGTATCACATAAAAAACCAAAAAATTTTAGGACCAATCAGAAGGCCAGCGCCAAGCTGATACAAAGAAAACCAACAGCAGACAGGGGAGACAAGTCACTGGTGCACATAGAAACGAAACTCACCATAAATTTAAGGAAGAGTAACCAGGCTCTTTCTTCGACCAGTGAACCAGCAGAAGGTGTTAACTCGGTGACTGGCAAAATCCTGTAGTTGAGGCGTGCAGAACGGTACACGACCGGTTGACTTCGGCAAATCATGCCGAAGTATCTAGGAGAAATTAGGGTACTGCACAAACAAGCACAGTCGGGGCAGTGGTGGGGTGGTCCAGCACGGAACGTCAACAGCAGCACCACCCTGCACGTAAAGCGCCGACCGCCACCATAAAAACGGTCCACCGACAATGCTGAACAATTGCTCTTCAGAGAGCCCTTACGCTCCACCACACACACCATTTATACTCATGCTCATAAATTAAGGATAATGATGATACACGGGGAAACAACGCTCTGGTGGACGGTTTGCGGGTTTAAATCATCTCAGAGCATAATCATGCAGTGCATTTGACCTGCGGTCGTCGTACGGTGGCGCTGGCAGTAGTCCACATATGCAGAGGTGTGTTGTGCATGTCAGAGTACGCTTCAGCGAGTAATTGTGCAGAAGTTTTGAGACTTGCTTATGGTGACTGTGTGTTGAAAATGGCTCAAAGAATACACACTGATGACCTTCTGAGGGATAAAGACTAGGGCAACTGGAGGCTGGTCAGACACAGGAGGTCGTAGCACTGGCCCGTGTGCCACGAAGTGTGATCTCAAGATTGTCGCAACGAATCCAGCAGACAAGAAACGTGTCCAGGGGCTAGAGTGCGGGATGTCCACAGTGTACAACAGCACAAGAAGACCGATATCTCACCATCAGGGCCCGCAGACGGCAACGGAGTACTGCAGGTAGCTTTGTTCAGGACCTTGCCGCAACCACTGGAATCGTTGTCTCCAGACACACAGACTGCAGACGACTGAACAGACATGGTTTATTTGCCTGGAGACCTACAAGGTGGATTCCACTGCCCCTTGTTCACAGGAGAGCTCTTAAAGCCTGGTGTCAAGAACACAGTACACGGTCATTGGAACAGCGGCCGTAGGTTATGTTCACGGACCAGTCCAGGTATAGTCTGGATAGTGATTCTCACAGGGTTTTCATCTGGTGTGGATCAGGAACCAGATACCATCCCCTTAATGTCCTTGAAAGGAAGGAGGTCGTGGTTTGATGGTGTAGGGTGGGATTATTTTTAGAACATCGTACACCCCTGCATTTCTTTGGCAGAGTGTCTGTAGCAGGTCTGGTGTACTGGGAGTCATTTTGCACCAGTATATCCGCATTTTCAGAGGTGTACTGGGTCCCACCTTCCTCCTGATTGATGATAACTCACGGCCCCACCAAGGTGCCATCGTGGAGGAGTACCTTGAAACAGAAGATATCAGGCGAATGGAGTGGCCTGCCTGTTCTCCAGACCTAAACCCCATCGATCAAGTCTGTGATGCTCTCTTTCACTGTATCGCCGTTAGTCTTCAAACCCCTACGACACTTCAGTAGCTCCGACAGGCACTCGTGCAACAATGGGAGGCAATACCGCAGCAGCTACTCGGCCACCTGATCCAGAGCATGCCAACCCGTTGTCCGGCCTGTGTACGTGTGCATTGTGATCATATCCCATATTGATGTCGGGGTACATGCGCAGGAAATGGTGGCGTTTTGTAGCACATGTGTTTCGGAATGGTTTTCCTCAATTTATCAGCAATACCTTGGACCTACAGATTTTTGTCGCGTGTGTTCCCTATGTGCCTATGCTATTAGCGCCAGTTCTGCGTAGTGCCACGTTGTGTTGCACCACATTCTGCAATTATCCTTCATTTATGAGCATGAGTGTAGCATAACGGCCCAGTCCAGATTTCTGCACAACCCACTTTCTCTCTTCCACCAGACACAAAACCAAAGAGTCTCTCTAGCCGAACGATTGAGATTGCGCAGTGGTTACCACAATGGACTAACCCTCGGGAGGACGATGGCTCAAACCCGCCTCCTGCCATCCTCATTTAGGTTTTCCATAAATCGCTTTGCGCTGTTGCTGGAATGGTTGCTTATAAAGGACACGGCCTAGCTTCCTACCCTTCCTTCCGCGATCCGATAACCAAACAAACAAACAAATCTGAAGCCGGCAAAGAATGTTCTGACCGAGAGCTATAAATCTCGGCGCATGGCTCAGCCTTCCCACGGTAAACTGAATTCCCGGACAGAGCGGCCAGTAAGAGAAATATACCAGTATCAGCATATTTGAACGGCCTTACGTGTACCCTTTGCACATGATCGTATGTCTCGTCCATTACTTACAGCGGGACCAGTGAGGACCTCCAAGATGTTCCACGGACACACACAACTTGGAATGAACTTACTAGATACCTCTAATTGCCTCAAATTGTATCTCCTTTTTCTTTGCAGGTATTAATTTTATATATTTAGTCTGTCTATTTTGTATGCAACGCTTTTGACACAAATAAATAAATATCACGATACATTGCCCCTTTGTCACGACCTCTGAGGTACCTAAAGTAGACCGTGTCGCCTACCTAAGATTTGGCATGCCGGCGTCCACGGATGTTGCCCGTCCCTTCCCTTTCGACGACAAGTGGAAATGTTTTTCTCTCATCCTCCGCCAATTATACGCAAGAAATTTTGGAGTGGCCTGACCAGGAAGCAAGTTTGCTGTTTCCGACAAGTTGACCAATGACGAATTCACAGGATCAACGAGCGTTAAGGACGCCGATACAGGTTGATGAAGTTCGTACGTTACCATATTAAAGCAAAAATTCAATTACGGGAGTGAATGGTCCCATTTCAAAGGTGCCTCCGAATGGTAACTAATAAGAGCAACCTTCAAATTCCTATTAACCATTTGCGCAAAAGACGGTCGAGAGTCATAAGGGGAGGTAGTTTTTTGATGGTGCCATGGCTAGAACAAAACCTGTGGAACTTGTGAGACAAAAAGGCTCGGTCGTTATCAGTGACGAGAGTGACAGGAGGTCCTGAAGTTGTTTAGTTATGACCCCTGCAGTTACCCACGTGCTCGCAATCAACCTCACAAAAGGCGAGAAGGCGACTACTGCTACGAAAATGTAGAGATAATTCGTCTGAATCCTTGGAAGGGGACCAACGCACTCAATGGAAATACGATCCATAAGACTCTCGGTATGTGTGTAATTCAGCAATCCTCTTTTACGACCCTAATTTGGTTTCGCCACGTTATATTCTGAGAACTGTCCAACCATCGCGTCACATATTGTTTAATTCGGTGTATGGTTTTGCAATTGACAAAGTGCCCACCTAACAGAAACTAATGATAATTTTTAAACACTGTGGGAGTGAGATCTCGAGGCGAACAAATTTTCCGCTTACCATAGCTCTTGGATTGGAAACGCAAAATTCCCTTTATAAGCTTGTATCTGGACACTTCCTCCCCAGACTGAAGACGCTGTTTAATATATAACAAGCCCAGGTCGAAATCTTACTGTTCCTCATGATCAAACAACTGAGGCATCTTAGCTAAGAGCGTACTAATAGTAGCTCCCCGATCGTCTCGGACACTCTCGGAATTTAAGTTTTCTCTTCGCCAGGTACATACACACGTTTTCACTGATCCTTACATGTTCTACAGAGAATCGAAAGGCGTACAGCCCACCTCGCAATACGCCCTTTTTACATAGTAGGACAGCGAATTCTTTAAGGCCATAGGGAAAATGCTTGGCCTCTGCGACCGTTAAACTGCGTGACGTAAGAGAGAAAGGATGCCGCTCCCCATCCTGTTCCTGCAGCAACAAAGCTTCTATCCCGAATTTGAAATGTCAGTGTTTAAAATAAGAGGTAAATTAAAATTTTGGACGGCCAATAGCTGTCGGTCACTGAAAGCGATCTACAGGGCGCCATAAGTAGCTTTTTGACATTCCGACCATTGAATTCTCCCTCTTTCGAACGTAACAAAGTCAATGGAGCCGCCAACTCGGTGGACTTACGAATGAACTTGCGAATAAAAGGGACAAACTGAGTTATTCCGTTTCTGGTTGTAGAAGAACAAAAGCTGTGATCAGCCCGGCTGAGTGTGTCGTTCACAGGATCCCCTCCAACCGAAACTAATTGACCCAAAAAAGAGTCCTCGGACCGCAGTAAATTAACCTTTGAGGGTTTCAAATCTAGGCCTGCCTCCCACAACCTTGCCATCATTTGGTGGAGGTGCTTCAGATGTTCAGGGAAAGTCCTGCTGTATATGACGACATCATAAAATAATTATAAACAAATAGGAACTTGATAGCCCCTAAAATATAATGGAGCAAACGTCAGAGGGCTCCAACGGACAACCCGAAAGGGACATGGCTAATTCATATAGGCTATGATCCGTAAGAAAGGCCGTCATAGCTTTCGATTCCAAGGCCAGGGAAATCTCATTATAGGGTTGGTTCAGGTAGACGATGGTCAAATAGCTCCCTTATGGACAGCACGAACTTGATCATAATCCAAGACAAGTGAGGTCTCAGTAACAAAAGCACAGTCTTTCTGGAAATCAATACTAAGATCTTTAATAACCAATAAATAAGCAACGAACGAAGGGTGGTTATGTGCTGCCGGCTACCCATACGGCATTCGATAAGCACGGGTGGTAACTGTGTAAACTTATGAATAGCCTGATGTCACAGGTATTCGTCGTAGCTCATTAAAGTCACCGAGATGTCAGAATCAAGAACAGGAGACACAGGTTCGTCATTAGATTTACCGGCTGGTTAACATTAAATTTTCCCTATTTAACACGTTATAACAGGGATACTAATTACTGTACCAGTATAAAACTTGCTAGCATTAATGTCCACAGTATAGGGTGCATGATTAACATGCGTCACAGCACCACCATCCTGTTCGAACAATGGCCACCAGTTGCCGTGATCAGCCACGTGATTCACAAACCTGACCAGTCGCAGTGAACTTGTTGACGTGTCAACATGAGCAGGGCGTTATTGCTGAAGCTCTATTATCAAAGTAGCAGCAGTGCTATTGCTGCATTTCGAGAATATCGCCAGATGGAAGGATTACGGAAGCATCCCCTTTCTCCAATTTCTCTGCGGAGCATGATGAGGAGGGTCGAATCAACTGGAGAACTGAACGTCGCTCCGGGAATAGGCTGACAACCGGTTGCACCACAAGTGGTTG
This sequence comes from Schistocerca gregaria, assembly GCF_023897955.1. Classification (NCBI taxonomy): domain Eukaryota; kingdom Metazoa; phylum Arthropoda; class Insecta; order Orthoptera; family Acrididae; genus Schistocerca; species Schistocerca gregaria. Next base: position 171,517,623 of record NC_064926.1, on the reverse strand, counting down.
AAGAAATCGGTGTTGTTATGGCAGACAACGTTGCGCGCAGTTCCCAATCGTCAGGGCGAACGCCTGCTGTGGCACGACAGTGGAACATCCCGTGTCCCACTGTAAGGAAGGTGCTTCGAACCATTCTTAAACGGTATCCGTACAAGATCCATATCGCACAGCAGTTTGCACCGCAGGATGCACAGCGACGTGTTGACTTTGCTCACCTCGTTCTCGCAAGGAACGAAGTTGACGAGGCCTGGCCGTGGACCATTCTATTGACAGACGAAGCTCTTTTCCTTTGACGGGTGAGGTGAACACACAGACCTGCCGAGTGTGGTGATATTCACCATCAGTCACTGTGCATGAAGTTCCTCAATGATGGACGTGTCACTTTATGGCGTGGCTTGACGTCTACGTTCATCATTGCACCATTATGTTTGGAGCAGTTTGGAGGTCAAGGTACAAATATGTGCAGCGTGACTTGCCAGCGTTACTGCGCAATGCCTCGGCAGCATGCCATAACCTCCATACAGCAGGGAGTTGCATCGAAGCCAACAGTTTTCATGCAAGATGGAGTCCCACCGCGCATCGCTCGTGAAGTTCACCTGCGTCTCCGAAAAATATTTGGAAACGATAGAATTATCAGACGATCGTTGTCAAATGCTTGGTCGGCACGATCTCCTTGATCTCACTGCCATGATTTATGGTTGTGGGGCTACCTGAAGGACTGGGTTTACCAGGAAAACATTGACATATGTTCTCATCTGAAGCGCTGCATGTCAAGAGAGGTAATCGGAATACCTACGGACATACTTCGTTCTGCTGTGTAGGAAGATATCCTGCACTTTCAGACGTTTCTGGACGGTGATGACGGCCGGTGTAGACGAGCGGTTCTAGGCGCTTCAGTATGGAACCACGCGATATCTACTGTAGCAGGTTCGAATCGTGCCTTAGGTATGGATGTGTGTGAAGTCCTTAGGTTAGTTAGGTTTAAGTAGTTCTAATTTATAGGGGACTGATGACCTCAGGTGTTAAGTCCCATAGTGCTCAGAGTCATTTGAACCATTTTTAGGACCCTGATGGTCGCATGTTGCGTTTGTTTTGTAGCAGTAACGGTATGTTGAAACCGTAGCAGCACATTAAAAGTGTGTCAGTTGAATTGATTCTGTATTATTTCTCTTCTCCATCTCCTTAACATTAATGTTACCACGTTTGGTCCTCGTACAGTAATTAGGTTCCATGTTATAACGCGCTAAATAGGGAAAGTTTAATTATAACCACCAGGTAATTTGCAAGCGTGAAATATGCTATGTGTCGCATAACTGTTTTGAGCTCCACTTACATGGGTCCTCTGCAAGCACTGTATGGAAGCACCATTCCGCTGATCGTCCCTGAGCCCGCCTTACGCTCCTGCTTTGAAGTGATGACATCTGAAAAACACGACCACACCGTAACACCACCGCCTCCGAATTTTACTGTTGGCACTACACACTCTGGCAGCTAACGTTCACCGGGCATTCGCCATACCCAGACCCTGCCATCGGATAGCCACATTGTGTACCGTGATTCGTCACTCCACACAACGTTTTTCCACTGTTCAGTCGTCCAATGTTTACGCTCCTGACACCAAGCGAGGCGTCGTTTGGCATTTACCGGTGTCATGTTTGGTTTATGAGCAGCCGAACGACCATTAAATCCAAGTTTTCTCAATTCCCGGTTAACTGTCATAGTACTTTCTGTGGATCCTGATGTAATTTGGAATTCCTGTGTGATGGTGTGGATATATGTCAACTATTACGCATTAAGGCCCTCTTCAAGTGTCAGCGGTCTCTGTGAGTCATAGTCGAGATCAGCCTGTACGCTTTTATGCTATGCGTGTCGCTTCACGTTTCCATTTCACTATTAAATCGGAAACAGTGGACCTAGGGATGTTAAAGAGTGTAGAAATCTCGCGTACACACTATGACACAAGTGACAACGAATTACCTGACCATGTTCAAAGTCCGTGAGTTCCGCGTAGCGCCCCAGTCTGCTGTCTCACGATGTTTAATGCCTACTGAGGTCGCTCATGTGGAGTACCCGGCAGTAGGTGGCAGCACAATGCATCTAATATGAAAAGCGTATAATTTTTTGGGGTGTCCGGATAGTTTTGATTACATAGTGTATGTTCCATCTACTTATTTCTTTAACATTCTGTCCCGCGATTAAACGATATGACAATAGTGGTTTTTGACTAGGACTCCGCAAGCCAAGCCGTTTCTACCTGTTTTTCAATCTACCATAGGAATGCTTCATTGTTTTAAAAAGTTATAAACCGAAAAGATCTCTTCGTCTTCAATTGAGTTTATGAATGCTACAATAGTTTTAATATGTTGTGAAAGAAAAATCTGAGGCCAGTAAAAATTCCTTTTTCACATTTACAATCGTGGAAGCAAAGATCACACCCAAATTTTTGCTTATTTTCCCTGCAGATAACCTGAAGATGCACCATAAAAGCGAAACGTATTGTTAGTAAAAGAACAGATTGCCAATAAGTGTATTTTTTATTCACTTACAGACAATTTAATAAGTCTGAGACAGAAATTGTTCCCCAGACTAAAAACTGTTTGGACATTGGCCGAATTGTACATTGAAATGTTTCTTACTTTAATATCTTTTTGTTGTTGTGGTTTTCAGTCGAAACGCTGCTTTGGTGAAGCTTTCCGTACTACAAATGTCTTCATCTAAGAATAACTGCTGCAACCTACACCCTTCTGAATGTGCGTCCTTTATTAATCCCTTGGTCTCTCTCCCCAATTTTTAACCCACGTATTTCCTTCCAATAGGATTTTGTTGATCCATTCAAGTCAAGCATTGTGTACCGTCGACCAATGCCTCCTTCTAGTTGGTTTATTCCACAAATTTCTTTTCTTCCCAGTTCTGTTCAGTACCTCCTCGATAGTTACGTGGTTTGCCTACTTAATCTTCAGCATTTTTTTGTGCCGTCATATTCCAAAATCTGCTACTCTCTTCTTGCCCGATATGTTTAATGACCATTTTACACTGTCATATATGATACACTCCATACAAATGCTTCCAGAGAAACTGCATATCACCTAAACCTATATACAAAGTTTTGAAAATTCTTTTGCTGAGGAACGCATTTGAATGCTGCCGTGCATGTTTTATTAATCCCTTAGTCTGTGCATGCATTACTAACACTTTTTTAGTGGTGGGTGAAAAATGTTCCATTGAGTTCCTTACCATTGCAGATGGTGCTGGCTCAATAACGCCACTGTGCATCACATTATGGCATAGGAATTTGGCTGTGCTGAGGTGGTACATTAAATTCTACACTCAGCAGACTGAATAACAACATCTGCACGATTGTATATAAATTTAGAGTGAATTCACAACTTCTTGCAGAGTGATGTGTACTGTCAATATTAAGGCAGAAGTGTACCACAAATACATATGTAAAGATGTAGTTGGTTCAGACAGTGTGTTCTTTACGAACTCAAGTGATATAATTACATCAAGCACAGCAGTGAATACTGTCTCTATTAGGGCAGAAGTGTGTTCACACGCTGTATTAAATAAGAAATTTGGTAAAATTTCTTACATCCTCAATGACTGTGCATTATGACCAAAGTATTCCACACCTTTGAGTACAGACTGTATATCGTGTCAGTACTCACTCTGTAAATATGGTTCCATTAGCATCATGTCATTACATGCACCGCTGATGGTTCCTCTTCTCTCATTGATCGAAATTATAGTAGCAAGATACCCTATCAGTCAGTTATGACCACCTCTCTGACAGAAGGTAGCTCCCTGCCACTGGACTAAGACAAGCTACAGGAACGCACACCACTCATGTTCTGACAGCAGACAAGCAATAGTAATGAAATCTCAATGTTCCGGATCCTGTAATGGAGAAGTGAGCAAACGCTTCCCTTTCGTTGCAGGCGAGGCAGCTGGTATGTGCCGTGAGCTACTTGTCTCTGTACTACTTTATTGTGTGTGAAATCTTATCATCTTTTTTCAGACGACAGTATACCGTAGCCATTAATGGAGAACTACAAGCTATATCTCCGAAGCATCGGTTCTCAGGAGGAGGGATTCGGCACATTTGGACATGAAAAACAGGCACCGTTAACAAGGGAATATTGCGTTAGTAAGCACAAAAAATGCCCATGGTCTATGATTAGTAATCAAAACGTCTGCTGTCCCGTGTTCGAACCTGTCACCGCTTAAATTTCTAAGAAAAATCATCAGCAAAGGCTCTATTGGCAAAAGATTCCGGAACAGTCCCCCATTCGGGAGGGGGACTGCCAAAGTGGATGTGTCTATGAGGTGACTCAGTCTAGATATATTGGAGGTCAGTGAAATGAAATGGAAAGTATACAAGGACTTTTGGTCAGGAGACTATACGTAGTACCATCGGAAGTAATGGGAGTACGATATGCGGTTATTCTTATCAGAATCGAACGCACACCGACACCAGCAACGATAATTGCGGTATTCATGATGACATAGCAAGCTGAGGATGACGAGAAAGAGAAAGTATATGAGTATATTGAAAGGGTAAGACAGTACGTGAAGAGAGATGAAAATCTAATAGTCATGGGGTAGTGGAATGCCGTTCTAGGAGGAGTAGAAGAAAGGTTATTGGAGAATACGGACTAGATGCTGTGAATGAGAGAGGAGAAAGACTATTTGTGTTCTGCAACAACATTTAGCTGGTAATAGCGAATACACTTTTCAACAGTCACAAGAGGAGAGGTATACTCGGGAGATAGAGGAAGATTTCAGTTACATTAAATCATGATCTAACAGAGATTCTGAAATCAGTTACTGGATTTTAAGGCAGATATAGAATCATATCAGAAATTGGTATGGGTGAAGAGTAGGCTAATGTTCACGGGACTTGTCAGGAAGATGCAATATCCAATGAAGTGGGATACAGAAGCACTGAGAATGAGGAGATATGTTAGACATTCTCTGAGGCCATAGGTACTGCGGTAAGGCATATCTCAAAAGGCAGCAGAGCTGAAGAGGAATGGACGTCTGTAAAAAGGACAGTTACTGAAGTGGATAAAACATAGGTACAATTAAGGTAACTGCAAAGAAGCTGTGGATAGAAGAAGAAATAATTCAGTTGGCCGATGAAAGAAGAAAACATAAAAAAGTTAGAGAAATAAAGAAATACAGAAATTCAAGTCGCTTAGGAATGAAACAAGTTCGAAGTGGAGAAAAGCTACGCTTAAGTGGCTGCTTGAAAAATTTTGAGGGATGAAAAAGAACTGATAGTCGAAAGGACTAACTCAGCATACAGAAAAGTGGAAAAAAAGCCTCTCGTTGATATTTAATTTAGGAAACGTAACCCTAAAAGTTAAATGGAATCTCCACTATTAATTCTGGGAGAAAGATATGATTGGTGGAAAGAGTACGTTGAGGGTGTTTGTGTGGGGAAACACTTGCCTGATATGATAGAAGAAGGAACTGGCATAGAAGACACAGGGGATCCAACATTAGAATCAGAATTTTAAAGGGCTTTGGAAGAAATAAGATTGAATGGAGCAACAGGGACAGATTCCATTTCATCATAATTTCTAACATCATTGGGGGGGGGGGGGGGGGGTATGTGGAGTGGTAAAAATGCAACATCTCACTTTGGTGTGTACAATGAATGAAACTGGTAGTACTCCATCTGAATTCCGGAAAAATATCATTCACGCAGTTCCGAAGATAGCAAGGGCTGACAAATGCGAGTATTATCCTATAGTCAGCTTAACAGCTCATCTCTCCAAGTTGCTCACAACAAGGATATGAAAGAGAAGGGAAAAGATGATTGAGAGTGTGTAAGCTGCCAATCCATTGAGATTTTGGAAAGGTTAAGGCAGGAGAGAGGCAGTTCTGATGGTGTTGCTGATAATGGAAACAAGACTAAAGAAAAATCAAGACACATTTACAGGATTTTTCGAACTAGAAGAAGCGTTCCACAATGTCAAACAGTGAAATATATTAGAAATTCTGAGGCGAAAAGGAGTAAGCAATAGGGAGAGAGAGGTAATATCCAATAAGAAACAAGAGAGAGTAATAAGAATGGAAGGCGAACAACGAAGTGATCAGGTTAAAAACGGTGTAAGACAGGGACTCACACTCTCGTCCCTATTGTTCAAACCATACATAGAACAAGCAATGATGGAAGTAAAAGAATAAAGTTAAAGCTCAAGGTGAAATGATATCAATAATTGCTGTCCTCAGTTAAAGTGAAGAAGAATTATAGGATCTGCTTAATGGAATGCTCAGTCTAATAATTATAGAAGATGGCTTGAGAGTAAATCGAAGAAAAAGGGAAGAGAAGCAGCTGAAAAGAAAGCTGGGCGTCGAAAACCATCAGCAGGTTTGCATTAGAGATGTAGGTAGATGGTTATTTTGAATAAAAAATTATGGGAACCAAGATTTCATGAAAATTATTTTATCATAAATTAGACCGTATAAACATAACTAGAAAAGAAGCCAGCAGTTCATTTCCGTTAGTGTACAAGCATCTTGCTTCCATTTTTCTAGGGAAATGGGACGTTATTACGTTAAACCAAAAGCATTTGGTCAGTACTTAGAACCGCAGTAAATGATACTAAGAGCGCAAAAGAGTAATTAGTTTCCATTGAGGTCATTGTAGAGAGCTAGGACAAGTGGCTTGTATATTTACATAAGAAGAACAATGGTCCCTTTGTCACAAAACTAGCAGTGTTCCATAACTGACGTTAGATGTACTGTGGTTTAGAGCGAAAATAATGTGAGATATTTTTGGAATACAAAGCAGTTATTTTAATATCTAAATTTGTTTGTAGACGATTTTGCAGTTCAGGTACAATAATAATAAGCTACTGCAGTTACCAATCAATTTGCTATGAAATCGTACTGACAAATTCCCCTCAAATTAGTTATATACGTAGGTGGCTGAATGGGATTACAAAAAGCCGTATTTACGAAAATAGAGAATTGTGCGCAGTACTGATGTCATTATGGCAAGAATGAAAATATTGAAGCAATAGACACGATCTCGTATGGTTCACTAACATTAATTGTTCACTTACCAACTAAAGGTATAGCTACATAGTATAATTATTTGTGTAATACGTGGCTACATGTTCCTCTCCACCAATTTCACCTTTGCTCTACAACATGCCACTGATAGATTCGAGACTGTTGTACAGGATTCCCTGGGGTGTCCAGCAGTTAGAATGACGTGGCGGGATCTGGGCTCCGCATGCCGGAAGCCTTTTAAGCAACGTGCAGAACGCACAATGCAAAGAGTAGTAGTATCGGGAGATTCCTCTCCAGTGGAAACCTTCCGGCGATCTCTGCTACCATCATTTTCAGGCGTCGAGGCTGCCGTCCCGATGTACGGCTGATATAGGAAATCGATTTCACTCTTCCAGGGGGCTCACTAGGTAATAACATGCTTTCTGGCTCTTTCATACTGTGTGCTGCCGAGCAAATATGAGATTCCCCTCGAAGACCTATGAAGACTTTCTCCTCAGGTTTCGTGGTGATCTTGCATTGAGAAATGTACTGCATTGCTCCCCTTGTCTCCGAGACCCTGAACTGTCAACACTCGCTGTTATTCATGAGGAATGTTTTGAGTGTGATTCAGTTTCGCTTATGGAATGGAGATACTTCTTACTAACAACTTTTGCATTTCTTTAGAGTTGCTGTCAGTGCGACCTCCCAAATTATTTTAAGCCCTTCTGTGAGGCCATAAAGTGTTTCTCATATAACAAACGTACAAGTAAAACACGTGCTCTGAATTAGGAATGAAAATTTAATAGTTTCTTTGTTTCCACAGAAACTGTTGCCTTGCGTAAAGAGCTACAGCAAAAAGCGTTCCTGAGTATTCCTCTTCATCCTCCCTTTATTTACTCCACCAGCGACTAAATTACATTTTGTTTTCGTTTTACAGTAGCCAGAGCGTTAGGTATTCTCACGTTTATACATAACAGAAATCCTAAAGTTGGTTATTTCATTTTCAGCAAAGAAAACAATTTTCACATTGAATATGTGGAACTCGGTTCTCAAGAGAACAGGAGAGCTTTTTAGTCTGATACCATCAGGTTGCGGTACCACACGTAACACATGTCTAGCATGTGTCGAAAGGTAGACTACATGTCTGCATTGTTTCATATTCCTTTCCGTTTCTTTTATGATGCAGATTACCACACATATCACAGAAAGTCCCACGTGGGAAAGTATTAAGATTACAAATAACTTTATATGTCGGGCAATCACAGCTAAAAACTGGTATATAATGCGAAGGACAATCAAACAATTTAAAATCAGAGTTGGTGAAACAGTCTATATTAAAATTGAGTGAAAGGCAAAAAGTGTAATAACCGTTTATTGTGTTTTCACTGTATGACGACCGGTTTCATGTCGTGGAGGTATATCGTCACGTCGTATCCGCATATAGAATAAAACAACATAATTTAAAGTCCACATAATCCTACATAACAATGTAAACAGTAAAGCGATGTAGTCACAAAACTAATACTCCGTGTGCCACGAATTCCAAGGTGCAACTGCGCGCAAAAATCATATCAGTCCTCGGCAAAACCTTGGATGAAACAACAGACGGGCATACGTCATGTTTCGAAACGGTTCACAGTATAGGGAATCTTTAGATTATCGTGTTTCGTATGTCGCTGTCAGTTTACTTCTACAAATAGAAACAAAACTTTGTAATCTCCAACCTTTTCCAGACATAACCCGCGTTGTAATTTCAAATTATGGTCTACACCCGTTTAACTTTGTCACAAGCACTTGAAAGGAACAATAAATAGCACTTTTACCTCGTTGAAAAGTACGCGTACTTTCAAATACAGGTATTTCGAGAAAGCGATTGTGGAAAATATCCCGTTTAACTACTATAAATGATGTGTTGTAACGGTCTTCGACTTCAGTACGATTTTTTCTGTATCTGTATATCATTAGCACTACATTTTTAGTAACCATTCATCGGTTGCCAGAAACTTGTTTCGCAATTTATTTACACTTGGATAGTCGTAATCAAGGTGTCTACAATATTTCGAAGAGTAAAGAGTGTGCATGCCCTATAGTAAAGTCTGAACACACATTGTACATCACTTTCTCCATTCTTATTCCATCCGTAGCCCAGCGGTAGCGTTACCGCCTACAACTATGGGGCCCGGGTTCCATTCCCGGTAGGGGACTGGGTGTTGTGTGTCCTTCAATATCATTTCCCTCATCACTGACACGCAAGTCGCCGAAGTGGCGTCAACTACAAA